>NW_019213446.1:61673-98507 GCF_002532875.2 Varroa jacobsoni
CACATAAGCCAGTTTAGATAAGGAATTATCCATCTGTTTATAATGGAGACATTTATCTAGTAATATATATAGTGTATTTTTATAGTGTGTATAGTGATAACAAAATAGCTTTAGTTTTCTTAGAATAACAAACTACTTCTACAAGTAATAACTCCATGAGGTAGATAGTGTAATTACATATAGGCTATGCAGAGGTCCAGCACATAGACGAATCGCACTAAATGTAACTATCGCGAAAGTCGCTCAATGACAAATAATGACAAATGCTTAACAAGTGAGCTTCATGATGCCGGTTCTTTAACGTACCGACAAGATAAGCAAATGCAAAAGTATAACTGGAAATAAACACATATACTTTCGCTACGGCAGGCAAATATTATAACAGACAAATACAATTATGAATCCTTAATTAAACATGGTAATCTAATGCGAAGCACCAACTACTAATTAATGCTGGGCCTAATCAAAAATCGACAGGGCCTGACGAAGATTTATGCCAAATGCTGTTTACCCATAAACGGCGGTAGGTAAATAGGAGAAACGTACCAAGTGTCAAAAAAGCATAGATGGGCTGTAAGAAACTAGACACGAATAGGCTGCCCCATATAGAGTAACTGGAGCAAAATCGACTTGGCTCTGACCGTATTTCACCAGTAACGAATCAAAACGGTTTATAGCGGTTGTCGACCCCGAGTAAAAACTATGTGGCAACTGGAACAAAAAAAGCGCGGTAAATACTAAACCGACAAACGAGCTACGAGGCCACGTCTGGCTAGAAGATCAGCCGAAATGGAAAAACAAATGTTTCGTACGTACGAGACCGTGATGTACCAAAGTGGTCTGAATAGGAATACCAAATAAAATTTGTCTAAATACATGAACACTGTTTTGGTAAAACTGAAATTCACAGTTCGAAAGATAATTTTATCTGTACGCATCAGTTAGTTGGATTCAGACCACACACCAACCAGTCTTGTATCGATCGCACTTATCATTGAAGAACAGCTGCGACGAACTTCATTCTGTCCAACAATTCTTTCCATGTTAATATGAATTTCTACCGTTTTTGCGTTGAGGCAACGTAACGGTCAGTCCTGTCTAGTCTCGACAAGACGGAAAAGGCCAACTCTCTACTGCGAGTCATGCCAATATGTACTTCTTCAGCTACCAGGAAAACGTGAAAAGAAAGTCGAAATGAAGAGCATGCTTCCGACTTCTGATATTACTTTAAGGCAACAGTTATGTAAATGTTTTATGTTTATTTATGTTAAACGAACATCACTAATGTTTTGACATTATGTAAAATGAAATTGGCGGTAAATACAATTTCGAAAAACACACTACGCTTCATAAATTTCAAATCACTGATAACCTGGTTTGATACCTGGTACTTCAGGTAACAAATACAGCGTTTTGAGACTTAAGTTAACTTTGTATGTATATGTGAATGGCAATGTTTCTCATCACTCGATCAGTAAGTAAAAGCCTATGTTGTTCGAACTAACGAAGCCAATAACCTTCTTTCCAACGACCATTTCGGCCTCGAAGTTTCTCTTCTAAAACAACCAGTACAACAAACGAGTCCATCGAACAAAACCTACCCAGATGATGAGCGACTGTGTGAAGTTATCCATTTGATTTATGTATTTGTAGCTGTTCCGTGCCACCGAATGTCTCAGCAATGGTACACTGAGAACGTCCCTGGACAGACGCCCAACATAACAAACGCACAAGTGACCACCCGTCTAACGCACCATTCCTTGTAATCGTCGAATAAGCACCGTGTAGTCAGTCCGGTTGAAGAGCAGTATAATGAAATATAAGCCAGACGAGGCTCAGTTGGTAACACCCTTTAACGAGTTGAGTTTGTCAGAAGCATCAGCAGCGCCCACGGTAGCAGTACACGAAATTGTAACATTACGAAAAAACTTAAGGTAACTTCTTCTTTCATAACGTCATCAAAGGCAGCAACCGCTGTTGCAGCAGGGGCATAGTATTAGTGTCTTTACGGACGCAAAAATTGCTTCACACAGTGGCGGTAGCCTCTAGCCGTGTTTACAGCCGCTGTTGCCATCGGCTGTACCAACGGGCCAACTGCACGCGGCATGCCAGTAGAATAATATAGAGAGGAAATCAGCAAGAACGTGACAATAGCTGTACTGCTACAGCAGCAGCTGCTGCTGATGCTGATAGTATGAAAAATTGCAAATATAGATCAGTTCTTACAGAGAACCTAACACAGTTTCATCATGATGGTAAATGCCGACCTGACATGGGAGAAGAAACATGGTAGTGGTCGACTTCGCCGTACAAGCATGGACACGCAACACAAATGGATCGGTCCAGCCGACTCTGCTGTAAAAGCACTACGTGTATGAGGGCCCTAGCGCTGCCCCCAAAAGAAATGCGGCGGGAGAGAGGGAAAAAGAATCCGGTTGGCGGGAAATTTGAATTCATTGTAGGTTTTATGTCTCTTTGTACGAGATTTGATCGGAATACTTAGGGACCACAGCAATCAATCGTTAGACCTAACTTGTACATATGCGTTCTAATCTTTAAGCAATGTAATCGCCGTCTCATTGTAGTTGCAAGCAAAGCAGGTCTTAATGCATTTGATTGTTTAGCCCGTTCGACGTTATGGTTCTAACCTTTTTTTGCTGTGGTTTATCTTCCTGCAACAACCATACGCTACACAGTTGTCTACTGTAGCCGCGAACAGCCAAACGTAAATACTATGCCCATGTATCGACAACCTAGTACCACTGTCTCTATTTTAAGATTGGGTTCGATCGAGCTATGTGAAGGTTTTTAATGCAACATCGCAAGTTACCAATCCACCAGATGATGTATTCTAATTAAAAACGGACGATTGCATCGATCTATTTCACCGGCACTGTCTCTGATTTCGCTGGCTATCTCCTACATGCCGCTGTTCCTCCCTAGCGCTGTTGTTCTGTGTCATATTGACTGCTTACGGTCAGCTGCTTCGATCTGGGCCCATCGCACAGGCCGTTGTAGCGGCATGACTTTAGAACGAAAGATAGTGGCGTCAACATCACCGAAACGCCCGGAAGGATGAGCGGAAGTCTCGTAGAAGGAACTTGCAAGAAAGACTCGCTTTCCCGTAGACTGACAATTGACGCGCGCGCGACGATACGATGTGAATATAAAATCATGTTAGAAGAACCGTCTTGACAACGTTAGAGTTTAGTGCGCAGATTCGTTTACGGAGATCAGGTTCAAATGTTCGGACATTGACGGCCCGCACCTAGCCGATGGTCGGACAGATGAGCGAAGTGGTCAATCAAATGGCCGGGAACCCCTGGCCGAAAATCCGGAAGGCCGCCAAGAGTTGGCCCCCTCGTTAGGGGCTTGCTTCTGTTGGCAATATGTGTATTTGTTGTTTAATACAGTGTGTGACTGGCACGTGGTAATAAGCATGTCGTCAAGATATTATAGTTGAATTAAATGAATACCTATTATTACCATTAGAATTATCTTGCGAACATGCGCTATCTTCACCGTCAACACTCGGACACGAACTACGATATAATTACTTCGCATGACAAAATTTAGACCGCTAACGACAAGCTGACTTGGTCAATAATGACAGTAGTAGTAAACAAATTGAGTTGATAAGGCTTCTAGAAACAATCTCTAGATGAACTAAAGTGTTTACATGGTGCAAATATTGTGAAAGTTGTTGAGTGTTAGTTAGAAGGGCAGGTTCAGTGATGAACAACTCTGATTGTACCACGCCGAGGAGATTCTGTTGAACATTAAAGCGGTGATCGTCACCTCAAATAGCTGAGAAAAGGCCCAGGAAGCCAGAAAAACCGCGGAACTGGCTAGGGTGGGTGTTGAAGCACCTGAATTCGACAAGAGACATCACCATGTTGGAGCTACCGTTCGACGTCACTTAGGTAAACCTTTACCTAAATTGTAGGGAGCTAAATTATCAGTACGAGAAGTGCTGTTGTTTATTAGTGATTACAAAATTAATGAATTTGTTTTATGTACTCTTATATATATATATATATATATATATATATATATATATATATATAGCGTATATGCAGATCCTCTCTAATAATCATCATATTTAAAAGGATTTTAGCCCTTTAATGAACGCATGCACAGCTTCACAGGACATGGTGTTATTAATTCATACTAACCCAAGAAATAATTTAAAAACGGAATTAAGGATAAAAGAGAAATTTAAATAGAATTTTATTTAAATACATTTATAATGTAATTTCCAGTTTTCATTATAGATACAAAGTGTACGTACCGACAGATCAGGGTTTCAATTTGCAGACATTCGGCATCGCGCTGATTTTTAAATTCCTTACCTTAAATATTACTCTGAGTGGTAATGATTTTTCAAATTATTTAGGATGTTCATGTCAAATTCTCAAGCGGTTACATTTAATCAAAACGAATATCATTAGTTCCATCGAATTTGAGATACATCATTTCGCGTTAGTCCGTACCACAAAAGCAATGAGCCAATTGAGAGTGCTTTAAGTCTAATAGCTAACAAAGAGTATCAAATTAGAAACGAGACACAAAAAGATAAGAAATAATGTAATACTCAATCATTCACAAATTGCACTCGTTCACAGGTACTTGTCTGTTTGCGGTTACTTAATAGAGTTGTTTTTTTCTGACCCGCTTCATGTATGCTATCAAGCTAATGAGCAAAATGAAAATTACGCGCGACATTTAAAAAAAAGTCATCTTACAACGCGTTTTATATTGATAGTGATTTACTAAATAGTTTATTCTTCTATATAATAGACTAGTGATACAAACTGAAGATAAACTATTGATACATCTAGGCTCATGCGCCGATCAAAATAGAAATATAGAAAAGAGCGATTATTTTTATAACCAATTCATGCAGCATTTTCTTACAGCAGGATGACACACCATTCGTCTTTTCTTGAATCCTCTTTTGACAAAAGATATATCACTGCTTAATAAAATGGTCCTAAATAAGGTCATCATTGGAATGATATTATTAATGATATTTTTAGCTTTATGTCCTTTTCGTCGAAGTCGAACAGAATTTACTTCATAATCTCGACCGACCTTGCCCAATCGACGTTCACTCTAGATGTGCGCGTTTCAAAGCTGCAACTTGCCTTTTCGCAAGACGGCTCGAACGTCCAAAGACCGAGAAGGGCCGAAAGTGGCCATCAGCCGACAAAAAACACTCGAGTCTCATCGTACACGGTATCCGAAGCTGCCCTAATTACATTAGCGGCTTCTTTCGGTTGAGTGGGCCGGAGGAAACGAAATCTAGAATGAAGTTAGCTTTTCAACCAACTTGCTTAACCTCCCCCATTCATAATTTATAAAAGATGTGTAACTTCGACCCTTCCGATAACTTTTATGGTTATCACATCACTTGCTTTTATCCACTCTTTCAGTCCCAAAGGCTAGCATCCGCTGCTCCGAGCCAACAGTGGCCATTGGGGTTAGGCTTCGACGTATGCTGTGTATGCGGCGAGAATTTTTGATGATCAGTCAGTACAACGGTAGTCTACTGTTTATATATAAGCACCAATGTCTTTAGATTTACGTCCGATGTTTCAAGCGTCGGGCATTGCTTGAGAATATTGGTTTCAAGCACGAAACAAGTGCGTTTATTAACCTAGACCGGTTTCGAGCCTAGACCGCCACGTGGCCTTAGGTTTAGCAAACGCGTTACCAATGTACGATCACATTGAACGAGTCTTCCTTTATTTGACAGCGGTTTGGTTGCTGGCACTGCATCCATACAAGTAAGATCCATAGACCTTGAATAGTTATCTATGTGATAACTTAGTTAAGTTCAAATGAAAGACATAACGTTAAGACATAATTGTTTGTCTAGAGTGAATTGTATTTTAGACTAACAGAGAGGGCTGTAGCGGGCCGCCAAAAAATGTAGTTAGGATTTCGTAATGCGGAAATTATTCCAACATGGAGATGACTTTTGAAGGCGACAATGATTGGGTTATTTGCTGTATGATAATCCTTGTAAGAAACCAGATGTCTCTAAACTGTAGGCGATCCGCCTATGGAGTTTAACTTTAGATACTGGGGAGCACAGGCTTCAATGCGCCGTTGAAAAAAGCGTACATTTTTTCCACCTATTGGGTCGCTGATGACTATTTCATTGCTAAGAATAGTTTGACTGCGGCATAACGTATATACTTGTTAATAAATAAAATAATAAAATAGAAGAACTGGGAAATCCGTACATCGTTCTTCATTGTTGCTATTTAGGTATGCTCCTTTATTGCCGCTTTCTTTGACCCATGAATATTTTGTTAACTAAGAATTTATCTGTCATTCACGAATGGATTCGGTCGTTGTTTTCTTATCAGGCCAGCGTTACACTATGCCCTTTTCTTATCTGTTTCCGATGGCAATGATTAGTAATGTGCGACGATAATCCTTCTGTATCAACGCGCGTTCGCGTGTAATATTGTCATAATTCTAACGACAACGACGGCAGTATGAATATGATGCTTCGGTGCGATGAGTTACGCTAAGTCGTTTTCTATTCCCTTACTAAATCGTGCTCACATCTATCAGTTGTTCTCTACTTATTCTCAATCGACATAAGCGGGCCAGCTTTACCATATGGCCTAAGACCAAAGGGATAGCGTTAGGCCTACCATCACTTGTCGTTGCTTCGGCTGGACCACTAACAGGTACCAAAAGACAACAATGAAGGCAACAGCGCGATACTGGACGACGACAACGACGGAAAAAAACGAACAGTAACGACGGCGGCGATATAACTACCACCTGTCGCTTCAACTGCCACCAAACCAGCCGAACGACGTTCAATGGATCAGTCCTGCACAATCACCGGCACTACCTCGTGCACTAGCTATTGCTAGTCTACGTGGGAGTCCTCACGCCTCGAGCTCATAGCGACCCGACGACACGACGCAATGCGCGACGCAAGTTACGTCGATGCGTGCGACGCTCCCAAACAGCAGTACGAGCATAAGCTGTAACAGTAACAATAACAATATTAGGGATATTGATGACGGCCGGCGGCTGTGACTCACGATATTAAATATAGAGAGACCGTATGGCTCGACAACGGTAATACCGTAGCAGCGTAAGCATCGCAAAACGTGCAATATGTAAAGAAACAAACGAACATACCCAACGGAGCGACCGTTATGGCAGTAAGTCGCTACCGCGTTGTTCCTGTAGCGGTAGCGGTGGCTGCAATTGTTCGGCCTCAAATCAATGGGAGGGTCTCCTGTCGATTGACGACTGGCAATACCGAGAACGAAAATAAATATTACCTAAAGCCAACAACAACATGCCTCTTTTCTGTTTTACGAAGATATCAGTTGGGTTACGTTGCCGCTTCAAAAACCATGGCTTATTGTCGTCGTTGTTGACCTTGTTATTGTGCTATCTGTTGTACGCTGCCTAACCTCTCATTCGATCTGTAGGTAGGGGACCGGCCGACCGACCAGTCGAAGTGAAGTGGAGTCGAGAAACGACGGCCAAAGCTCTCTTACCAACTGGTTTCGACCCGCTAGGGCCCAGCTTCGGTTATAGGGAGGACAAGTCACTAGTGACATTAGTCGACGCAATCCTTGACGCGCCGATCCCTACCGTAGTTCGTTGGTCAAGCGGAGAACAACATTGCAGTGCTATTTACATACAATTACTTCTGTGCGTATGTACGTACGTACGTTTGTTGTATCTCAGTGATCATATCGCATACAGGACAAAGCGATTCGAGTAACTCAGTTGCACAACAGTTAATCAGCGTCCGGCGTCGTAACGTCTCTCATGTAAGAAAGTCACATATCGTGGCACATAGTTCATGTTACTACAACAAGCCAATTTGTCCCTTTTTCTCTACGGTTTGATTCCGCAATGTTATACTATAATAGGTACTTATCGGAGTAACTGACGAACGGAAGGCCGAAACTCCACACACGACTATCCCTAATGTAATGCATACTTCAATGTTAGTTATTGGCAGCAGCAGCGACGGATGACTCCTGTGTTACATCGTTTAGCTCTGCTGCCACGCTCATGTTGAACCGCTTGCCATATGTCGGCGATGATTATAACAACGTGCCCCCACACGACGTGCTGAAACTTGTTTTTTTTTTTTTCTGTTAATATGTTACCACAGCGCCAGATGCTATTCGAGACGTATTAACTTTGCCATCAGTGGAATCGATTTTCTACGTAGCAGCAATAGCAACAGATAATGCAAGAATCAGACGACCGCTCGGCTGGTCAGTTTGTCAGTTAACTTGTGTGCTAATGATTTACAGAAAGAGCGGAAGAGTGCGCGCGCTAAGAGAAATCGGAGGCCGTTCCTGAACGACGAAAAAGCAGCGCCCGCAACCGTGCAGAAGTTGCAGCACAGAAAGGCAGGCCATTTTGGCCCGACAAACGACTTGTTGAGCAGCTGTCTCCCCCATCGAAATAGCTGTTGGCAGCCTAATCAGCTGCTGGTACGAACAGCAGCGGCAATGACCTCTACGTCGTTGTCGTTAACTTACTTTACTGGTTTGTTTGTCGGGCTCGCTGCCGTCACTGCTACCAGTCGCTTACATTTTGCCCGTAATATACTGCGCTGCCAGGACGGGTGCGCACTTCTGTTATTTTTGTCGGCCTCTCTGTCTGTCGCCCGCCGGCCGGCCGGCCGGCCTGACTGACTAGTATATGTTATTTGTCCATACTATGTATTCTATACAGTTCCATCGGTGTTAGCTTTAACAGGATAGAATAGATTCATCGCCGGCGGCGGCGGCTGGACGAGACATCATAAACAGACATGAGCCTGATACCTGACGGACGCAGACGTAGTAATAACGTCTGTCCTATCTAGACATTGATGTAGTAGCTGTGATGCACCTGTGCGGCATTCACGCGTGCTTACTACGCTGCAGTACAGTGTGGGCTGTATTCGTTGCGAACAAAAGGCGTATCGACGACGAAAACGACAACTACAGAGCTATTACACCGAGCCACGGACCAATGGTGCTTGTGGTCCGCAGACTCTGAAGTCCCTTCGCGGAGCCAGTATTATTGTCGTTGCTGCTGGTGATGGCAGTGGTATATCTTGACAAAGACGACATTTGAGCGACTTCGGCACGACGAGTCCGGTCGAGTGGAGTGATTAATTACTGCTGTTTAGGCGGGCGCTGAAGACCCTTAACCAGCCTGATTCGGCGCGATCTGATCGTTCGATACTGAACAAGAAACGAATTCAAGCGGAAAAGCTTTCTTGTCTGTGGGGACATACAAATAACAGACTAGTCAGATGTCACTGCGCGCCGATTAGTTGGTGTCGATCTGAGCCTTTTCAGACAGGTGAATTTCCGTAGAGAGTGTCGGTGACAGATACGGATGCTTTGCTTCGACACAGTGTAGCACAAGTGATAGCGACCTGAGAGCAAATGGACAACGCGAATGGATAATTTTGGTGAAAGTATATTTGGATGACAGCTACTTCGAAGGACATGGCGAAGGGCTTTCCCTTACGACGAGCCTGTTCTCCGATAAACTTCCCGGGGGACACTCACCTAGCAACGCTCTGACTCGATAAGAAGATGAACAGTCGCCGTTTAATCAGCGGTCGCCTGCGGTTTGTTAACATGATGATTCATAACAGCGTCATACTTATCCCGATATAATCTAAAGTTGTGTCACAGTTTATTTCTTTTATTGATGGAGTAACTTATAGTATGCTTCACATATGATTATTTATTGATTGCTAGTCTTTGTGAATGCGACCATCATACATGAGGACATTATGTGATCGATAGTTGGCCCGTTTACGAGAAAACACCGGGAGTGGTTCCAAATATGTTTGGTCGATTTGTAAAGCAGACAGTTGAGTATGTACTTCACGTTCAGTTTGTCTTTAATTGAATCTGAGTTTTCTCCTCTTGGCATTATCAAGCTGGCCTGGAGGTCAGGTACTTTTACATGCTGATAAGCAGAACTCTGTCAATCATAAAATATTGTATTATTTTAGTGTTTTGCCGTCCTTTCGAGTTTGCGAATGCTCCGCTTTGTCGATTGGGAGCTAGACAGTCATAACTAGGGCTTACGTTACAATTCAAGAGCGTTCGATAACCGTTCTAATTGATCTTGCGTGAATACTGAATTAAACTCATTCAGTGAAAGGAAGAATCCTCGATTGGGTCACTTCTGTGACAGTCTTCATTAATTTCCGTAGATATTTAGCATTTACTCTAACCTGGTACTAGCATCATCAATCAACGACGGATTGCACGATTTGTTTCAGGGCGATGCCGGTTAACCCAGCAGGAGATGTAGATCGCAGCTCCGTCGGGTCGGGCAACTCACTTGGGGAAAGGCCCCAAGTGAAAATAACAAGGAAGCACACAATTGGTAAAGGGTTTAATGGGCTGCCAGGGTAGATCTTGAATTCCAATAAAATTCCACAGTTACTACTTTCATAATGGATCTTACTTCAACTTCAATCCAACATCTTTCTGTTCTATAATTGCAATATTAGCGTATCAAGAATGCTGTTCCTTAAAAGTGTTCACAGTTCAGTATGTAACAGTCGAATTAGAAGAAGATTCAGCGGAAGTATATCTTCGATATAAAGAAAAAACTGACCAATCTAGTTCCCATCTGCACAAGCCTACGTAACGTTTCCCTGCGTCACACGTATTAAATCCTTCCATCTTTAACACTGACACTTACAAGACAAAGCCTAGCAAGAAACTTCATCAGTTGTTTAAACAAACTAATGATGTCGTCCCTCTAATTTTGTGCTGTGTTTTCCTACAATTGTAATAATAAACACACCACCAGTGTACCCATCGGCTGAAGCGCCGCGCTGTCCACAATGCGAATCGGAAGGCCTTCGTCACTACAACTTCTCCGAGTGTACTTCCTGTATGGAGCTGCTGAGGAGCGAAGCTACGACTGTCCCGCAGATCCTTGCCATGTTACGACACTGGAATCCTGTAACGCAGAAACATATGCACATTATCGCCTCTGAGGTACAATGTTAAATGATTCGCTTGTAGAAGGGCTGCTTAGCTATTGTGTTTCCCATATCAATGTATACATAGATTTCGTGGCAGATATATTTTTACGAATTGCACCGTTGGAATCATCGATCGGTGTCCTAGCACACCGATCGATGATTCCATGTACGCCAGCTAGAATACTCTCGATACGACTTCGTTACCTCTATGACCTATGAATTTCACCGTCATATTTACGTGGGCGGATGAGAAAAACGGAGAAATTTCATACTGGCCATTTAAATATTGTTTTTATGATAAGATTTATGTCAACTACTTATAGTAATGCTTATTAGCTATTTAGAAAATTAAATATATTCACTTTACTAGATACCGAAAATGTTAAGGAAATTTCAGCTGCGACCCGCATCAAATATATTATGTATAGTGTTTTTTTGTACGCCTTGCTTCATTCAACCTGTACCATTTTGTTTTTATTCCATTCCGTATGTGTATTATAGCTAAACGACGTATTTCTATTAAAGGCATAAAACGTGAATACCTATTCCAAGTCGTGGTGAAGATTACATGCAGCTGGTGCGTGCGCTCATTCACTAAATGTCATTTTGGCAAATAAGTAATATAGGGCTATCTGAGGGATGGCCGGTATATTACGATTTACTGAAGATGTCTCTTACAAATCGAGCGTCACTGTTGGCCTGCTGTGTTCGCCAACCAAGCAAATTCTGCATCTCTAATTAGCTCATAAAAAAATTACATTAGCTTTTTGACACCAGCGCTTGCTACTATAATGTCTAATTTCCGGCGAAAAAATATAAAAAAGAAAAATGTTACTTGAAAGTAAAGATGTCACAGTGGTTCTGAGTCCACCCAGGGTTTCAGAGGCAAATAGAGCGAAATCAAACTCCGGACTATTCAGAAGCGAAACGTTTGGCATATAGTAGGAATTTAAACATATGCTTAAGTTCTATAGATTAATTTCAGCCTCTTCTTCGTCGTCTTCCTTCCTGTTATTACTCATACTTAGCACTGGGTTGACTGGCACATTCGGCCGCGTTTGAAAGAATATAACATTCGAAATAACAGAAATAAGCTAAATATTCTCATCGAAATATTTCGAAACAGGAAGAAAAGTATGAAGCTTTGCCTATTATTAACATCAGCTACAAGAAATAGGCAGCCATTTTGGATTCGTTCTATGGGTTCTTATGTGTCCACAGCTGTCTCACGAACAAACACGTTAGGAACCAGTTCACATTCTGTGAACACATCGACCGATGCGCTCATTATGCCCGCGAGCTTTACGAGGAATAACATCGAAAATACTTGCTGAACCAGCTCAGCCCTAAATTCTTATTTTCTGCTCGAGGAAGAGTAGCTTCTAAACTATCGTTTTCTGATTACTCTCAGCCTTCAGGCATAAAGAAAGTATTTAAAATCAATTACCACAATTTTCAGAACCACTGAAGAGGCCTTACAACGCACTTACTATTAGGGCCTATTTCATGCTTGAAAGCCTCCGTGTCTACAATAAAAAATCTAACATTTATTGTATTTATCTAATTTATTGACACTACTGTTACTATTAGCTAAAAAGTATGTTTATGGTTCATTGCGGTCTACGGATCTCAACCAGATTCTCCGGCGAGGCTCGAACGTAAATGATCGTGATGGCCTGACAGATATGAGCCTACTTCACTATGCCGCTAAGGGAGGAGCTCTCGCAGGGCCTCTTGTGGCAGGCCAAACTGTTACAGCCCTCTTGGACAGGGGTGCCGATCTCAGATTGCGTTGTCGTTGGACAGACATGACGGCCTTACATTACGCTGTATTCTTCGATGTCCCCAACGTCGTCGAGGTAACTAAACGTAGATTCAAAAATTAGATCCGTGAAGTCATTGATCTGCATGTTTGTGTATGAACACTTCTAAAATGGAAATGTTTTCAATGTAAAGTCATACTTGCCATGCTTCTTTTCAATTGATAATCTTTCCTTTTCTATATATATACTTATATATAAGGGTTATTTGCTTTTTCGGTTATAGTGACTTGAAAGACTAGTTACTCAAGAGTAGCATTCCTGCAGCGTGTCAGCTCTGACGGAGTAAACGACGTTACGAAAAAAAGACAACGCATACTTACCTTATAGCGGTGACATAACAAAAAACAGAAGGTATTCATCTCCGCAGCTAAAGAAGTGTTTAGTATGACTGTTACATATTACGCGTCCCGTACTTATATATTCTGGATTTTGTTGTCCTTCCAACAAGATCCTTTTCCGTTTCGTCGGAGACTCATTGCTCTATAGTTCTTCATGAGCTTTATATGTGCTGAAAACCTACCTGATGACATTGTTGCCAAAAGCCCTGAGCGCTTTTTTAGCAGGGTCTATGGCAAAACTCTACGAAAGCCAAATTTTAGCCCTCTTTTCCCGTCATAGGAGAACGAGGTTCGTTTAACATGAAGTTCCCTATTTTTTTTCCACTAATGATGGTATAATACGGGAAAAGCATTAATAGCTTCCCGATAGGAATGAATGATGACGACCGGCGTCGCTCGCCTTATTGTCTGACTGTAACTTCATTAAATTCAGATAAATTCTTTGACCAACAACGTGCAAAATATCGTTTACGGTCTACGGTGAGCTATTTGCAGCGAAGCTCGCACTAAATCACAAGAGAAGGCACAAGGGACAGGTTATGTCGGATCCTTTTCTCTTCCCACCGTATAAGATGTGTCCACCCAGAAAATTAAGCATACCCGGAGTGATGATGTTGTACTGATTACACCGATAAAAACGTCGTTGTATTCTTAAGGACACAGGTGAGGTTTTTCCTAGCTTAGCTGGTTCCTTTACAAGAGTTGACCATCTAGCCGAGTTCGCGCGTTGGCTCTGTTCTCTGTTTGTTTGACATGCACGGTAACACAACGCATTAATTAATAGGACCGTACTTTTGAGCTATGGAGCTAGGGTAAAAGACATTATCACTTGCCTCTGTCTACGCATGCGCCGCATTTCGACGCCACTGTTCTACATACTAAGCTATAATATTATTTATCATAAAATGTATATGTATGTACAGGTGCGTCTGTAATCGTTCGAAAGCGCAAGCAACGGCGAAACTTGGTCGTATAAAAAGCCGATTCGAACCCGGCTCTTTGAGGGTTTCTAAGGCTTGAATACTGTTTTCTCTCTTCTTCTAATATCTGCGATGAGTAATACTAAATAAATCGATTTCGTTCAAGCAACGAATAACAAGCATAGTAACATTAAAAAAACATAGTAACAAAAAGAGGACTATTTTATTTTTGTATCTGCAAACCTTCGATTTGGTCTAACAGTGCAAGGCATCAAGTCTTTCAACAATGTACAAATAAAACCAGCCTTTATCGTTACTATTATTAATAAAAATAACGACTTACAGAAAAAAACAAAAACGTGGATTCCAATTAGCATACAATGAGCCGAATAACGGGATTAAATAACCGCGGCACGAAATATATAATTTGGTTCTATGACCTTGAATAGAATCTTAGAATTAATGTATAGGATTAGCACAGAATAAGACATGAGACTAGGACAAAGAACATTTAGAGTTTATACTTGTTGCATACATCGTACACACAGCCATGATTGAATTACATTCATCAGGAGATCTAAACTTTTCAGATTTTGCTAAAAGCCGGAAAGCGTTCCGACCTGGAGGCAACGTCAAATGACTTCGAGGGTGGCACCTCGTTACATATTGCCGCTGCGAACCTCAACGTTGAATCAGCGAAACTCCTCGTCCAATATGGAGCTAATATTAACGTCACGGGTAAGCCGCTTAATTATTTTTGTATACTGTATACCGACGTTCTGCTTTTGAATGCGTGGTAAATGTTCGAAAAGTCACACGTATAAATCTCATACACAGTTCATAAAATACACAACCTGCAAAAACCGAAAAAAAAAAAGAAGAAGAAGTGCTACTTCTGCTTGCTTTAAAGATCGTATAAGGAACTCACTTAACTCAGAATCTGTCTATTCACATTGTTTAACTAAAGGTAAGCATGAGGATGACGGTGCTATGGTCGATAATAACAAGGTGTTTTCAAACTCGAGCCAGTCCCTACTATCACGGTCCTTAGGTATTTTTTTTTATGTGAAAAAAAACTCAACACGTATATATCGATTTTTCGACTGACGATAATAGATAATTTAGGGCGTACGCCAAATGAGGTGATACCGCCCACTCTCGATCCAGACCTCGTGCCCGAAGATGCGATTGTTACACTGAAAGACTTACTTCGTTCAGATTCAAGAGATGAAATTTTAGCTTCGCCGCAGACATCAGTGTCCGGAAGAGTTCTACTACAATCCTTGGGACTAAAAATTGGCGATCAGATTATGGTCAGCCCTAACAAGGTACGTGGCGAGAAGCATGATGTTAACACTACATAGCCCGATTGTATCCAATATTGCGACAACGTGACGCGCCAGATACAGTAAACTAGATGTTTCTTAAATTATTAAGGAAGAGTTTTCATATCAAGGAAGAGTATTCGCAAGGGCAATCTTCAATGCTTGACTACACATCATATGTTACCCACTGTTACCGTAATCTCTTCAGCATCATAATTTTATTTCCAAGCTTAAGATAGGGCTTCCCTTAGCCCTACGTAGGGCATTAAATTGCCGTACATACCTGTTTTGTTTATTGTAGCAATTTGCTTACTTTGTCATATTTATTTGTTTTCTATATGAATTGCTTCAGATAGGAACTCTTCGCTATTGCGGGACGATTCATTTCGCAACGGGCGTGTGGGCGGGAGTTGAACTCGAGGAACCTTCTGGGAAAAATGACGGCTCCCTAGCTGGAGTTTCGTATTTTAACTGCCCTGCAAACCATGGAGTTTTCGTTCCAATCACAAAGGTGTCCAGGCCCAGTCAGTCTAGCTTCACGGATCCGCCTCCACGAAAGGATCGTATTTTCTCATTTCCCAAACTCGATGTCAGTCACGTAACCTCCAAAGTGCAAACCGGTAAGTTGAATCCTGAGATCGGATCTAACTGTTGCCCCCTCTTTCATTTCATTCTCATGTAACGACACTGTCCAGAGAAGAAGGTGCGTACAAATACGAATCGATAATGTGAAATTCGAAAGAATAGCTTGCCAATTGCGAAAGGTATTTCGACTCCTGAAGTATCCGTAATCTGACCAGGTTTATTGGCACCGAACGCATCTAAATAACGGTCGACGTTAGTACGCCATTGAATTTATTTTGATGTTTCCTAGTTTACCGTCATCTTATTTAACCTCATTAAATTGATCGCTGTCGCTTCGTATCTTAGTTGGAATTGGGTGCGTGAATCGCATTTGTGTAGAGTAAACGTTTTTATCAAAAATCTAGATTAGAATTAGATAAGCAGCATTACCCGTTGGTATAAACAATATTATTTGCTGTATATCTATTTGCGCATCTAATAAAAAAATTCACATAATAGCTCTTTATTATAATATTTTAATCTTGCTGAAACATTGCAGTACCGATAGCCCGCTCAAAGGTTGTTGTTCATGGGGCGGTGGGTAATATTTCAGGTATATAGGACAGTTTGAGAATGTTTAAATATTCACACTGCCCAAACCCAACTGCTCAATGAAATGATAGAGATCAATGGGAAATAACAGAAGAAAAGGTTATTAGAGACTATGTAAATAATGATTGTACAAATAAGACTAATAATAACAATAAGTCTATCAATAGCTGTAAAGTAGAACTGCTACTACTGATGTGCAAAGGTTAGACCTGTGAGAACTGTGAATTCATTTCTATGATTGACGACACCCCCGAGCAGATGATACCTGTGCCTTCCTTTGATCAATTTACAGGCCTTCGTGGCAGTCGGGTAGGCAGTGATCCTTCTGTCGAGCCGCTCCAACTCGCTGTAGGGGATCGCGTGTTGGTTGGTAATAAGCGTAAAGGAATTCTCCGGTTCATCGGCGAGACTAAATTTGCTTCTGGTTATTGGGCTGGCGTTGAACTGGATACTCCACAGGGGAAGAACGATGGGTCCGTTGGAGGAATCGAGTACTTCAAATGTCCACCAGCCCACGGGGTCTTCGCTCTTGTTGGACGCGTGAGGAGGTAAATGAGTGAAGAGTAGTCATTTATCATCAAGTCACTGATCAGGTTACTGCACACTGTATAATATGAATACAATTTGTCTCGCACATATTTTCTGTGCATGTTTTACATGTGAAGCCAGACTGCTATAACTATTATTGTTCTATTTTGCCCATAACTAGAATTTGTTAATTATACTTGTTTCCTTTTGAAGAGTTACGTTCGTCGCAAACACGTACAATTTTTGAAGATGCTTTTCTTCAATCATCAACGTAGCTACTGATGATTAACGTCGTATCAGTTTGTGACCGTAAACAATCGATTATTATCGAATGTTACTCTTCTAAATTTGTTCATTATACTGTTTTAGGCATCAGCGAATTCTTTTTGGGAGCTAATGCTCTAAAATGGAACTCGGGTTTGCTTTACTTAAGTGCAGAACATATAGATTCTTACTTACTCACTTGGGCAAACGTAGAAGAGCCGTTACTACGGTACATGTAGAGACTAGTAATAATGAGAGGAAAAAAACACTGCGCGCAGACTAAACACACCGCGTACGTGGGATAAAATTTTCATTTACTGCGCAGCGAACAAAAACACGCTAGCTTGACAGGGCACTATATATTCAATCATATTAAACAATGGCAAGGAATAAAGTGCCTAGATCACTTTAATTGTCACGCAGAAACCTTTATTGTTGTCGAATCATATTTAATTAGGAATCAATAATTAAGGTATTAAGAGAACGAAGTCCATTTACGTTTCATGGGCCAATCAGCTGAATGAAAAGGAAATCTAGTTGAGAAAGTACAGATCAGTACTGGGTGACTCACGCTACGTTTCGGTCCTGGGTGCAGTGCGCCCCAGAAAAGCACAAACACTTTATAGAATGCATTAACAGTATTATTTATTTTATTTGATTGGTTGGCATAATGATGAATACTGCTTCCAGAGCTACGATATTTGATAAAGTTTTTTGCCATTTACCCCCGATAAATTTGTAAAAAGATGATTATTATATTTACAAAGTATAAAGGTCAACAAATATGACCTCTGCATGTTGTCGCGATCACTGTCTTTAAGTAAGTCAGACGTGGCTACGTGATACGAGTGTAGAATGCAAAAAGCAATAGCGCCAAATACACTTCTGTGGGGACTCACGAAGAGGAGCTATCTGTTAGCTTGTTTTTTTCCGATCTACCTTTGATTCCACTCGATACGCGCTAGATCAGTTGGAATAGGTCGTCCGCACCTCCACACAGACGGCTATACCTCTATTATTACACATGAAAAATACGTCTAATCCACCCGAACAGTCCCGGAGACAGATCATGGTGATGCGGCAGACGTCAACAAATGTAACTCAATGTACAAAAGAATTGCTCAAGATAAAGACAGAAAACCTAAATCGCCTTGGTCTCATGAAGGGCAAACACCTGTTTGAAAAAATCTTTTGCAAAAATAGTTTTATACCATAGAACAGGGCGAGGCCTAATTCGCTGTTTAGCTTTGCTTTTGGACCCGTGATTTTTATTATTTACCACAGAAAATCCATCCTGTAGTGGCTAGAATGGGTAGACATTTTGCCTTTACGTAGCGTTTATGTAACACTACGAAACAGACTTCTGAGATAGTTGTGTCCGTCCGTCGTTTGCCGCGGCAATAAGGAGCAACGTGGCTGAACGGGTCGATGATATGAGTCAACAATTTGTACATGCCTCAAATAGAGAGCGCTTGTTTTGAACGCACCCATTGTTAGCGCTTATGTTTCAAAGATAGCGGAAGCGTTTGAAAGACCATTACGGCCAGATAAAAATGGTCGGACCATTTGAAGCCGAAAGCATCCACATGTGCGTGAACTCCCCCTTTAAACTAAGGTGATAAAGATACTATTTTAGGAACGACGAGTTTCTGAAACTCTTCAGTGTTGTACGCACATACTTAACGAAAATTCGTTCGTACAGAAAGCTGCGATTCTCTGATTCGTAAGCGTGTCCTAGCGCGATTGGGTAGTCTGTTGAAGTGCATGCGAAACGGGTGGGGCAAACATGCGGGGGTGTTCATATCCCGTGACGTGATATGAACGTAATATCGTTGGCGTAAAGTTAACCTACTGAATTTGTTTCGAGACTATTATTTGAAGGTCTTAGTTGACAAAATACTCTGAAACTGAAGCCTGAATTAATCCGAAGCGTGCCCTGATATTTAACTTGCGCAATGGCTCTAAGATATTGTACTAACCCTTTAAAAGTTAAATCTGCCGGTCGGTTTTATTTAGTCTAGTAATTGCACAGCGTTCGTCGTAAAGGGATCCGTCGTCCGCCTGCCCAAAGCAATACTTTCGAGATACTTCGAAGGATTCGTCAAACGTTGATGAAGTACGTTCAAACTATACATTTATCATAACTAATCATGTTTCACCAAATGACAGTTAATAACCAAGAGTATGCTCGCGTTATCAGCGGATATATTAAATTATTAGTCTTTTGCCTAAGAAAAGGTAATTGTTGTAACGTGTCGGTGAAAATCTTCTAAGTATCTTTAGCAGATCTAGATATTATTGTATTTTATCACTCACTGATAATGGCAAAATGTTATCGTGCTTTGCATGTACAGCATCTATGAAGCAGTAAGTGACCGAATCTGAAAATACTGCCACATACATTTGAGCGAAATTTGCGCTGATCGCCGTTGAAGAAATACGAGATCTCAGATGATTTCTGAGCTCAGCGTGCTGAACAACAACGTATGTCCTAATGCCCTTGTATGAAAAATTCCTCAACACGATCCTTTTAGTAGCTAGCTTAAAGCCTGCCCTTAGCTGTAAAGAACCAACTTACGATCGACAATGATCATACGATAAGCTGACTTGCAGAAGCCTGAATTTCAGACAGAGTATAACTAATTTGGGACACCCATATGAGTGTGTCCGTTGCGACAGGTATTTAAGATCTTTTGTGACCTGACGATACCATTAATTCGTCAGCGTTAAAGACGAGCACAGGGTAAGCATGCTGAGCACCTTGGATAGGTGTAAAAGCTTTCTTCTATTTCAGGTGATTGTTGGTCTAGTGCCGTAAATCATTTTCCCTTCGATGCATCTAATACATGACATAAATTACTACTCGTCTTACTAAACAAGATATATCACATTTATACTTGTTTAATAATGTAAAGCCTTGGCAAAAAAATACGAAGGCTCCAAAAATAGTGGATTCTATTGTTCCATTTACTTGAGGAATATCTTTCCTTTTCATATTGAATTATGGAGTATATCCCCCACTCACCCCCTATAAACACGATCATAAAAACAGAAGTCATATTTATAATTATCTTACAGCAACTGGCTCCAACGGTATACTCAAAAAGACTTTCGGTTGCGTAAGTTTGAACTAATAAATAATCGACTTGATATTAGCTACATAAAGCAAAGGTAAATATATGTTTCCGAGCAATTTATAATTACATGTATAATTAGAGAATTAGCTATATGCTATAATAACAAGTGTGCGGCACAACGTGCGGTCATATCATTGTTCTGTCATCCGAAATAGCTACAGCGAGTTTAAATTCCACGCTGTATCACTGTTTCTATTCCGAATAGATGCAACATGGCATTAAAGTTAACTTCGTATAAGTTCTTCTTGCTTAATGAGCTTGAGAGCACATATCTAGAATACAGTCCAGGATAACTGTGCGTGGATTTTGCCGATTGGATGCCTAAATTTTGCGGTAAGCTACTATAGCAGAACGGGTATAAAGTTCTAGATACCTTTCTGGGAAGAAGTTTTAAACTTAATGTTATTCACGGTTGTAGTTCCCTTATGTGCTGCCCCTGCTGGTCGAGTTTTTTTTCTATCTGTAGATAGAGGTTCGAGGAGCTCGAAGATCATTTAATGCTTTCTCGATCAATTAGACGCCGCTGAAGCGGCGTATCTAAGAAAATCCACTAAGGTCCTTTTTTTACTTAGTAACGCATGTGGCCGCAACAGAAAAAAACCGAGTTAAAACATGTGATCTCTGTGTTTTTTTTTTGGATATAGGCAACGTTCAAATAGCAAAGATAAAATGAATATTGATAAGTTGAATCCATATAATGCTAGCCGAATTATTCAACTTTATTAGTAATGCTTACAAAAACGTTTATTACGTCAGCGCTGGTCTCAATAATAATTATCAATGTGTGCTTTACGATTGCTCTATCGTTTTCCGGCGAAGGCTCCCGACTGAAATCTTCTCTCCTGTATGCGGACATGTGCACTGATAAAAACAATAAATTCTTTAATTGACTATGTGAACTTATGTTCCATGGCTGTCTCGAACAGTTCTCTGTTTCGCTTAATGTTTACAAAAGAGGCGTAGCTTTACTGGTGATCAAACTCGCTGTCAGCGCCGTAGGGCATTGAAGATTCTGGAACGGTAAATGGGCAAACGTAGCGATCACCGTATCCATACATGTGTATATACATGGGAGAGCCTATAGCTGAACGGCAACACACATATAAGAACATTCGAATGATGAAAGTTTTTCGCACCCCCCCCCCCCCCCCCTAAAATACTGCCACCTATAAAGAGGTCATTGCTAACACGCTAACATTAAGTTTTAGAAACGCAAGTAAAACTATATTTAATAAGTGAAACCTGCAAAGAGACATTTAAAAAGTCTGGCAGAACGTAGGTCTCTGCGGTGTTTCTAGACCATAAAAGCTCCTTAGAACAAAGGATCCCATGCTTTGCTCAATGCCACGTGCCGGCTTTATTCAAAGAGATGACATAAGCCCGTCGTTCTTTTCGACTCGTATGAACGCACTGTGCCCTCAGAGATATAAAAGGTCAAAAACGGCTATCCTATACGCGGATGACTTTGCTCTATTGAGAGTGTTTTCACAGAACAACAAGCATTTGGGCCGCGTAAGCGATGCACTAATGGGGTCGAATTGGTCATCAAGAAGGCTAAGCCCTTTGCCGTAAAATTTACAACTTCGCGGAGGGGTTGATAATGCGCTGAAGTATGTGTCCGAGCCTTTTGCACCTCGATGCCTTCGAAGTAAGCTGCGTGCGTGCGCTATTTATACAGACGTAAAAAAATCACCATGGACACCAATATCCAGGCAAGTATTGCCCTATTGTGTCATGTATTAGCATTCAAGTAAGCGATCGCCTCTAGGGAGCACGACTGTCTAGCAAAAGTTCTTGGCGATTCTTTGCTATTCATCCCTCTCGTGATGGCGCTTCACTGTTTATCCGTGGCTGGGTGTAAAAAAACCCTTTGGATGTATTGTGAAGCATGAAGGCCGACGACAGCGCTAACGGGGAAAAAAAAAAAAGCATTGTAAACATGTTGACGTTGTAAACAAGTCAAGCAACTTCGATCAATTTGTCCATGCAGATACTGGTAACATAGACCAACGGTAATAAAAAGTGCGTACTGATAAAGATAATCGAATACAAAATAGAAAAGAAACGGAGAACAATTGACTAGTTGTTGTCTGTTTTCTATATGTATTTTTAAATTAGCATAACAGAAATGTCCATCTACTATCGAGCTTTGCTTGTGCGTTTTGTCATACCTTACAGAATCTTACCTGAAGAGGAAGCTGGGTCCGATGAGTCGATTAAAGACGCAAGCATCTCACGTAGCCCCACCGAGGGCTCAACAACGTCAAGTTCGAGAAAGTCTAGCGTCTCCCAGTCAGCCCAGACCGCGGTCAGCGTTCGAGACGGGGGCGGAAGCAAGGTGGCGGAGAAAATAGAAAAGCATGATAAAGCCGATAAAGGAGATAAGGGAGTATCTACAGCCGCCGCCGCCGCAGCAGCAGCAGCTTTACTAGCAGGTACAGCGAATGCAGATAGATGGGCAGACAAAGGCGAAAAACAGATTATCTCGACGACGTTGAAAAAGAGCTGCAATTGGCTACGTGAAGGGATGAATGTTTTCGTACAGAAGGAACTCGGCATTCTGCGCTATATTGGTGAGTTCAACTATTACCTGCGCCTCCATCTATACTTTATTCGAATCTCTAATTTTTTTTTGAGGAATTAGCAGGATGAGGAAGAAATGTACACAGTCGTACAACCGGCTAAAACGGCTGAAGAGGGTTTCGGACATGTTTGTTAGGAAAATCTCGCTTAGAATTGGGAATTGGGGAACCTCCAGCGTATTCCGTATGTTCATTGATAATATGAATTATAAGCTGCATGCTATAGCATAAGAACGCTTCACTATTTCGTTTTAATCTGCTGCAGAATAATTTGAGTGAGCGAAGAAGGAAGTCAGGTTCCGATCCTTTCGCCACTGGAAACATATAGATAATATTTGAAATACTATAAAAATTATCGACCTTTGCCCTCTCCTAGTATCGAATGAGAGAAGAAACTATTATTCATTGATCCTGTCGCTGTATCGACTGCGTACGTTTACGGCGGTCTTCAAGAATGGCTTATTTTCTCTGGATTAATCCATAAACAAGTTCAGCTTAATTTAATATTGGTCGTCTGCTTTTCTAAGCGAAAGCTTGCCTGGCAAGAGGTCGTACATATGTGTAATGATGATGATGGTTTGTTTCGCGAATCCTTTTCGAGTCGTCTCAGTTGAATGTTATTTAGAATCGCTTGGGTTCACATTCAAAATGGGAATTTCGCTGTTATAGAAGAAGAAGAAGAAGAAATCACGGTTGGTCTTGCGACTCTGTGGTAATAAAATATTATTTGCTAGAAACGCTCTTCCACGCCCTGCAATGGCTCGTTCCGTATGATCGCACGTAATTTTTGTCACTCTTCAGGGCTGCGTCTCTCCTAGGCTTTACGCTCCTGTTCTAAGGTCTGTTTCCGAGTAAAAGTCAATCGTAGCAGACAGCTTATTGGGGAAGAGAACAGTAGCAACGGGATGAAGAAGCACATCCCACGACTGTTACCTGCTTCGCAAACATCTTCAGCGCGTAAAGCCGCAACTCGATCTTCTCTCATCGTTCGAGGGAGTCTGGAACACAAATGAAAGAAAGCAGCAAGGTATCTGCGGCGAAAAATGCAGTCGCCTATTTAGTCGTGAAAGTATTAATAAAGAAAAAAAAAAAGCCGACTAGTTCGTTCGTTCATAATTTGAAGAATTTTTTTTTGGGGCTAGTAACCCTAAAAAACGCGGGTTATATAAATATGGAAAATAAAGAGTCGACACGAGCACAATGTAAATTAGGAATCGAATTTTTATCGTGAATGGCGAGTTGTACAATTAGGGAAACTAAAAATAATAGTTTCGCATCAGGAGTTCTCTGGTGATAGTGATTCAAAGATGTGTCGAAAAATAATGAAGGTTCCTTTAATGGTGAAGGTAAATTTGTAATAAATTTAAAATCACAAAACGCTAATAAAGCTTAGTGCTGCTCACGTGTATATAATTGAATTAATGATTCGGCAGAAAATTAAACAGTTCTATTAGTCTGGTTCCAGCATAAACAAGTGAATCAAACATAGTTTTCTGTGTTTTTTTTTTCTTCAATTATTCAAACAATTCTCCGAGCTGCAATAATCTGGCTAGACGGGCTCATTGAATAGATCTGTTTATAGATCCAGAGGGTACCGTTCATTGAAGTTACGTGTGTAGTGGAAATCGCTTAGACAGTTTGTGTTCAAAAAGTTGTATCGAAATTTGCGTCCTTTCGTCGTGTTTTACTATTGAAATTGCCAGAACGACATTCATGTATCAAAATAAATCGCAAACCTGACAAGCTCATATTGCGGACTGCTGCTGTTGGCCTGCGCGCGTAGGAACAATAGGAGCATTTAGGTAAAACGCTAGCAGTATTCAGCCATACTCGTTACACACATGCAAGAAAGTTGGCGCTTGTTATAACAACTTGTCAAGTATAACGTTGACCCTGAAGCCAGAAAAGTTCAACCTATATTTAGTCGGAAGTTTGTTATAACTAAGCAATATCGTAATTAGCTTTCGCTAAACTGGCATGGGGTTGCGTTTCACTCCTTTACCATTTGGATTAATGTATAATTTATGTGTTTTTCGCGCTATCCTCATAGCTGTCGTACTATCTTGAACGCTTATGTTATCTATCCTGTATTTTATATACGCACTATTTAGAGATACTCTTCTAGAACAAATAGTCTATTGCACAGATCTCCAATGTGATGTTACCATCAATCTATTATCTCGGCACTATTTTCTCTGTTTTCTGCTTACGACTCTATACAAAGTTTTTTTTTTTTTATTACTGTGCAAGTATCATATAGAAGTGCGTGGCTGATTCGTACCGTCCTTTTCGGTAGATACGGCTACGTAGAACAATATTCAATCAAATACCGGCTCGCTACCCTTCTCACAAGAGAGAATTTTTCTATTAAATAAAGCACATTATACTAATTTTTATATATCTGAACACCTTCAAAATAGCACAGACCAACTTGCATTAAGTAGAGAACACGTCTACTTGGAATGACTAAGATTTATGCTATGAGCTTTTCTATTAAGTGCTGGTTGTTGGCATTTTTGTAAAATAAAAATGCCCTTGCTGTACATTTGTCTCACAATGGAGAATGTGGAGAGACGGGTTTTAGCAGGGTTTGACTTTGCCTAGGCGGGCGATATATATAATGCGTATAGTTGACTGTCTTTCATTTCATCATGCTAGACAGCAACGTCGGTGGTACGCCAGAAAAAATTTCGGGCATCTGGTTAAATCCAGGCAGAAGACTCCACCGCAGGATTACAAAACAAAAAGCCGGCAAAGGACTACTATGTGCATTAGGCCATGTCTGTAGAAGTGAGCCTGTTATGATATATGAAATTGCACCTCAACAACTATTCTGAAAAAAAAAAAAAAGCAAACCGAAACTGCAAAAATTCTTTGATTATACTCAGTAAGTAAATGTTAAATCTGTATCGTATAATCGGGCAGGGAACAGCTAGCACTGGTTTCTTCCATTCAAGCTAGGTACATATACTTTATCCTCGGAATTTAAACAATATATATTGTTCTTTTTGTGACAACTATTGTTACTATCTTTGATTGTCGCAAGGGGTCCGCGTAGAAATGGTTCTCTTGCAAGTGTTCCGTAGAGTTTATACGTTAAATGTTGTTTCGCCGAAAAGGAGGTTCTTCGAAGTGTGCTGTGTACTCAAGGATCACCGTTCTTAGCCGTCGCCAACGATTGCTAACAAGGGATCGGTAAACAAGTTAATTCCATGAACAGAATTTCGAAGAAAAAAAGTTTTAAAGGAGTTCAATTCTTTACAATACATTAATCATCTCGCTGCAGATTACTCGGCTGTATGATTAAAGTTTTCGTAAAAAAAAAAAGTTTTTAAAAAAAGAACCACCTACGAAACAGGACATGCTTCTACCAGTCGAACTCAAAAGACTAACAAGATAAAACCAAATGATGTATCCACAGTCGTTCGCCTACAAGACGCTATGTGGATATCAATATACGGATTCCGTCACGCAAGACGTGGACGACTTTCTTCTAGCTTCGACTCGTTTCCATTATAGAGTGCATCGACCGAGGCTGCTTGATATTTGTAACAAAAACATACTACAAACGGCAGCTTTTTTTTTCTAATAAGTCCGAAATTGCATTGTATTAGTTGGCCAAGGCCAGCGATCGATATAGGATACACAAAAGAGGTTTTCAAGTTAAGGGAAATTCTTGAACATCTGAGTTTTTTTTTTAATATTATGTATACTTAGTAGTACCAGCATCTATTCTTGTTTTATGGCAAATCGAGTTTCTATGTACACGTTTAGACAGTCTCTGAAGATGGATCTGATGGATAGGTTTGGCTTGGCGAGAGGGCTTCATAACGAAAGGCTCATATTTGGGAGGGAAGTGGCAAAAAGTACAATAGGTTAGGCTCATCATAAGGCTCTAACTAGTTCGGAATAGCAACTATTTAGCCAGAAATACTAGCAAAGGGCTAGAGCGACTTGGGGCGATTAAAAACGAGATAGAAAAACACCAAAGGTCGTATCGACTTTTCGTTGAAAGTCTACAGGAAATACGACACTTAACCCAGCCCTAGGATTATATAGTAAATAACGTATTCTACAGAATGCTTATGTTACACTCTATGTAGCTAATGTGCCGATTAACCCTTTTCGCAGGTCCACTCCAGTTCGAGGAAGGAACATTCCTTGGGGTGGAATTCAGGTTGCCAATCGGCAAGCACGATGGAAGCATTGGAGGTACTAGGTATTTTCGATGTAAGCCTGGACATGGACTCCTAGTACGGCCGTGCGTCGTCAACGTTCGTGGAATCAACGGCGCCAAACTTTTCGAGCAGAAAGATTCATCATAAACACATCATCATTCAGCAGTTCGCAACATCGACCATGAGTTGTCACTGCGAAATGAAATGAAGAGCCAAAATCATGTTGACGAAATCACCTCCAGCTGCAACTGTATACTGTTGTATTTTTACTAAAATTTATTTTTTTTCATAACTTATTTTGTCATTGGTAATAACCGTTACCTTCATATCCGGCTACCTGTTTCCGCCGTCGGATTCGACTTTCTCGGTTTCCTTTACGAAATTCATCTGAACTACGTACAACTACTTGAAGTTTCGAGTGAATCGCTTAAACATTGAACAAAAAGTAGAGCTTACTTTTTGTGGTGTACTTAAATCGTATTAAATTTATGTTATGAGAAGGACATTATAAATATACGCACACACTTTCAGTATTATAACGGCACGATGTCGAGTGAACGCAAGTAATACGTAAATGTATGAAGCCAATGCTAGACACTGTACTCACTATGTTCAATCACAACGTCGTTCTTCTGACGATATGATGTATGTTTACCTGACGATGAGGTGTTTGTTTACCAGCGGGCCTATTACACTCTAGTTATCGTA
Organism: Varroa jacobsoni; assembly: GCF_002532875.2. Taxonomy (NCBI): domain Eukaryota; kingdom Metazoa; phylum Arthropoda; class Arachnida; order Mesostigmata; family Varroidae; genus Varroa; species Varroa jacobsoni. Next base: position 89,670 of record NW_019213446.1, read on the forward strand.
CGAAACCGTGATAGCAGAGCGCGAAACAGCCAGCAGCAATGCTCTGTTTGTTATTGCGAGAAAACAAGTCCATCTTCTAAAAGTTCATAATCGAGTTAGCTCCGCTAATGAGAATGCGCATTAATATTAAAATTATGATTTTAAATAAGTAAGCATCTAGGCAAGTTCCTTGGTTGAATTCGTATGGACAGTTCATAGATCCTGTGCGAAGCGGACGAGTGGATAGGTTGCAGCAAGGAAGGATACAAACTGAGAATAACCTATAGGAGTGGGTGGTAATCCTTTTGCTGATGAATATTGCACTAGTTTGCGCAAACACATCAAACCATCTTCACGTTACAACAGCAACGAGCAAAAGCTGTCAGAAAAACATGAAGAAGATCAACAATGTCAGTTAGTTCGGAACTTGTGACCGGCCTTACACATCTAAGCTTAAAAAAGGATCATCGCCCAGCTTCGTGGACGATCCCCACAATTAAAGTGCAATAATTTTGCAAAAAAAAATCCAGAAAATACAGTCCAAGTACATTGTGGACACGATGAAATGTCATTTACGAGCACCGGTATGTCTACGCTTGCGCATGTAGCTTGCTCTATCTTTCCACCATTGTGATATACCTAATCGCCATCCGCACACAAGCAGTTGATACGCAGGAGTGGGTCTAATGCAGTTTTATCCTCTTGGGGTGATATATTCTAATACCATCTTATTACATTTGTACGTATTATATATGTACTCCGGTTACGTCGCACAGCAACTGCTTGACGATGAGCACTCATTGCAAATGCAGACCGTCACTGTTTACATACCGCGAGCAAATCATGGGGTGGCTAATGGCGGATTTTTTAAATAAACGTCACTTCTCTTGTCTCCTGTATTTACTAGCTAGCGTTTTTCGATTCTACGTACATTGCAAAATTCGAATCGAGCTTCTAGAGATCCGAGCGTACCTGATGACAGAGATGAACATCTGTGATCAGTAAAAAAGCAGAAGCGACATAGACAGACTCAACTGCTCTTAGTTAGCTAACAGCCAAATGTATACGTACTTTAATATTTACGCGTTGAATATATTTACGTATAGATACGTACTTTAAATGACGTCAGCTGACCAAATATGGAACGGGATCGGACTGTTCATGCCGCTGATTATTTAGTGTATAGTGATCACAAGATAGCATACTAACGATACAGGAGCAGCGAAATGTCCGAAGTCTGCAATAATGACGACGAGTATTTATTTTAGTGAGGATCGTCAAGAACTATTATTATCCTTATTATTAATATAGTAGCGATGTATGACTGCAACACGCAGGAAACAGAAAAGCAACAGTATATCTATTGAAGATCTAATTTTCAACTGTCATTAAAAAAAAGCACGAAACGCCACTTGAATCCGCCTGTCAGATTTCAGCTACAGCTTACAATCATAGAAATTCTAACGTGTTGATCGTGTTTGACCGAGGCCAATATTCGGCGAGAAAAAAAAAAAAAACAACTCTACCCTACTGACTCCCATCTTTCCAATCCGCTAATACAATTGTTGTGCGTGACATTCGTTTAAGGCTTTGCTATAACAGTGTGCCTCTGTACAGACTTCAAACACAGATCCGAAGCAATCAGACTAACAACAACAAAATTGACATTAATGACATCTTTTTTACAGGCGCGTAAAAGGGTTCGCAGATCGCTGTGTGCGCGCGCGCGCGCGTGTGTATAGACATTTTGCTGAATAATGAATCTAAAATTTAATTGAAACATCTACTAAAGTTTTCTCAAAATACCTTCGTAGCACCTAGCCATATTTAAGTAACTAGATTTATCTAAAGTTGGAACTTAGAGAAAGTGTATATCAATTCCGGCACGTACGCACAATGCGGCACAAATGAATCTGGCAGTATTCATACTCTGGTCATAGGAACCCGAATGAAGCACGATAGCACAGCATGGACTTTTCCACAGAAGTGAAATCAGAGGCCAATATCAGAGGAGTATTGTGAAGTTTGTGATATTGTTTGCCTGCTCCTATGGGTAATGTTTTAGCGGCTGACAACTTTCACGAGGACTTTGATAGCGTTTAATAAAGCTAGCTTCAAGATCGCATTTCAACTACTAAGCGGTGAAGAGTGATTCTGGTCTCTATTGCAGGTACCGTATCGATTAACAATTACTCTATCGTATCACGTTGGGTATTTTATTATGTGTACGACGGTGATTAAGCAGTTCTAAAAAGATCTGCACTGTCTACGAAGGACGCATACGTTTATGGTGAACGAAAAATACTTTTTGCTTAGCTTCTTGATGAAGGAGCGATTTACCTTTATGGAATACGTTAAGTCAATCGCCGCGGAAAAACGCTCCGAGGTCTAACAAGCAGTCGAGTTTGTTGCATTTGCTTAAAACGCCTTCAAAATGATATTTACCGTGAAAACGAATTTATATACACGAGATTTGCGTTCTCCAGAACGCTTTACGAACGAACGATATACGATGCCCAAATATACACGCCGAGCTGAAATGACGCATTTTACATCGGCACCATCTATTCATTCGATGGACCCATCTCGATAAAGACATAAAGGTAGGAAGGACGGCTTTCATTGTGCGTTTCGATTCACAACCTAGCGTACATCAGCAGTCCGTCCATATCACAAACGGACGGGGTCGCTATAGATATTCGACATGACGCAAATCATCGTTGCTGTTCTAATAGAGATACTACTACTGGTAACGGCTTGCAGCATCTGTGTGCTCCTGTCTCTTCAGACCATGTCATCCTACTTTCAGTTTTCCCGACTCCCGGCCGCCTGCAACGATATAAACTGAACGGCATAATGAGCTGATGCTAATGCGACTGAATGAACATGACAATTCCGAGCATACGTCATACGTAAAGTTAGCCTACCCACGCAATGCCGTTGGGATGGGAACCTGGGCTGAGACGGTGGTACCGTGAGCTGCACTGAGCGAACCGAGCTTCATTTTAATAAATATGATGCCTACAGAAAAAGCTGGCGAAGTGATTAGAGCTCTTTTGCTTTTTAAACAATTTTCTCTGACCTTTTTCAAACACCTTTTGTCCGACCCTTTCGATTGGCTCGTTGTTTCTTAAGGTGTGAATATCGGTTTTTGCCCCGGCCTGCATCAATGGGCAAGACACACAAATAGAGAAAAATGTACAGCTATGTATAACAGGCAGACTGAAACATAGAGATAAGAACGTTTTCGTCTCGCTGGAAACAAAACAATTGTATCTGATCATGACTTAATTTCACTGCTGTTAATTCGTAGTTTCTATCATAAGCCAATTCTTAGCAATAAGCTTAAGTGAAATAACATGATTTTTCAACAACACACTTGCTATTGCTAGCAAAATTCTGTTCAACGTTTAAAACTTAACGTTTGTTCACTATTTGAATTTCTTTGGATCTCGTATCGTGGACTGGAAGGGAAATTTTTCAAGTATTTTTTACGTCTCGTGTGTGAATAAATACGCAGCAGAGTGTCATGACAACGCTGGTAGCTTCTTGGCAAGCTACACTAACAGGGCGCAAAGAACATGCTGTATTTCGAATAAAAACGTGAACTGTTCGCGGGGTAAATGCAGGACACTCTTCTGGACATTTTCGTTATGCAGGGCATTCTGTACGCATTTAGGAGAAATCGCCGATATTTACCTACAACGAACGGAGGTAAATTATTCCCCAGTTCTATTCATGAGTATACCGGTCAAACATCTCACTTATATAAGGAGCAAATGGGCTATACCGTTGGAAATGAGGCGCGCAACGACCAGACCCTGATGAGGCGTTCTCAGTTAGATATTTATAGCTATACGTATGTAGCAATGTGCAACGGATCTAAAAGGAGTATATTCTGTATCGTTTAAAAATATATACAAAAAGGTTATTATGCATAGGTATTTCTCGTAGGTTTTCGAAAACCAGAAAATCCTGTACTTAGCACCGTTATCCGAAAAGTGCATATTTTTTTCCAAGAATTTCCTCAGTTATTCATTACAATTTAGTACATTATCTTGTTTCCATAATCGATAATATTATATTAGTTCATGATCTTTCATTAACTTCTCGTGTGCTTTCTGATCTATTTTCACTTCTTTGCCCCCTATCGTTCAGTTTTCTTTTTCTTTTTTTTTTTTTTTATGTACTTTTTTTTTATGTATTACATATATGCATTATGACTATCTATGACACTGCGCCATTTAAATAATAACTTCCGCTGTTGTAGGGAATTCGGGTAAACGAGTCGACGAAGTCTCGAAAGTCAATTTCGACATCATGCTAAGATTTGGACAATTTTCTATTACGAGGTTCTTAAAAAAATGTTAATTTATAGACGTAACGTTAGACAAGTATGGTGGATGAGAGGGAGCTTCCAGGCGTAACGTCTGCATTATCGCTGCTGTGATGAATGCGGTGTGAAAATGAGCAGAGGTGGTTTATTTTTGTTCGTTAATTTTGCTTAAAAAAAAAAATTGTTAAAAGTTTTCATTATTCCCTCGTCCAGTTGTTGACCGTATGCTACCTGGAATCAACTCAACCAAGATTCATGAAGCTGCTGTGAACTGTCCAACAGATCCTACAAGCTATAGCAACTGAACATTTGTTTTAGAATAATGTCCCCTACTGCTGTGAGCGTCTGCGATTATCGTAGAGGATCAATCTTCCATTCTAGGATTTGGTATAAGAATAGGTCACTGTTATAATTCTTTTATTATGTACTAATTTTTTTTTTCCTGGCTAATTTGCTTTAAATAATAAGTAAACATAAAACGTTTGCATACACCAAACCCAAGTTCCGACGTTTATGTATCTTGCGATGAGTCACTCGTTCCTTGACTGCGCAGGACGCCGTTTACGTGACTCACGTGCTAGTTCGAAATTTTCTTTCTAGTATTTACTGGATTAACGGGTTACGCTGTTTCTGGACGTATATCTTTTACTGAATACAGTATTTATACAGATTTCAAACGGTAAAAACACGTCTCAAATACAAAAGACTGTAATGACCGCTATCCATAAAATAACGTCATCTTGAAATACTAAATTAATATTTGTCACGTTTCACACCTAACGACCCATTATCACCCGCAAAATATGTATTTCTAGCTCAGTTTTCCAGAGCTAGGAACATGCCAAAAGGAAATATTTCACGTTGCAAACTTATCAAATCTAATCGTTAGTTTTAACTCGCTGTGTAACCATTTTCAAAAATATTGGGAATGATCGCCAGTCATGCGCTGGGCACTGTTGCAAATTTTTTTTAACTCTGAAGTACTAGGCGTCCACATATCATTTGTTTCACCTTAGATGAATATACACTTACCTAGTAATGTCAAGAGGCTCAATCATTCATATCTAACGCTCGTCAGTATTTTCCGGGGGCTAATTCTTCCTTTCGTAGTTCTTCTCCATGTTTAACTCGCTACCCCAATGAGCTCGTTCCAGGACCCACGGTATCGCCAGTACTAGTAATCCGACTGCTGTACTGGTTTATCGTATTGTCTTTGATTACCTTCCTGGGTTCTAGACTACAGCCGTGGGGGTAGTCAAGCTATCGCGGCATCATCACAACGAAGCTGTACTGCGCCCAGCGACATAGAGCTCGGTCTCAACCCAATAAAGAAAATGAACGCGTACTGATTGGAAACTTTTAATCGTTTGTACACCACGTACACAGCGTTCAGTGACGGCGGCAACGACAAAGCGTTTTCATTCTCAGTATAAAACTGACCTCAGTCTCCCTAGAGAACTAGCATTGGTGATACGCCTTTCACTCGGTTGTATTCGGGCTACTAACGACTGAAAATAAATCCATACTACAATTACCGCAACAATATTATACCGATATCGTTGCTACTCTTTCCGTCTGTCTGCCTCTATTGTCCCTGCACACCTCTCCGTTCCTCTTGGGGAATCAGGTTGTTGAAGACCGTCAAACGCATGAGCATCGGCGGTGGATGTTTACGATCTGCTTCGGTGCAACAGCACAATATGGCGTCAATCGGACGCCATGTTGGTGCTTCGAGTAGTCCGACCAGTTGCCGTGCGTTGAAATTGACGGTAAATCAGCGACAGGCCATCCACAAATAATTCTGTCTACTTTTTTCTAATTAGTACCTGATATGACCAACACAACTACAAAAGGGACGCCTACCGTGAAAGGCTACATTACTTACCTACCTGCTATCAAGAAAAAACTTTTATCACAAGGCAAATTGATTACACATATAATGAAGGATCTAAGCAGGCGGCGAATCCTCCTAATTTTTTTCCCATTTATATCGCAACTAATTACAAGGGGCTGACCGGGTTGTCAAACTCATTTCCCAGAGCATCATCTCGAGCATCCGGTCTGCGACGATCTTCGATTCTCTCTTCAGTCTTAATGGAATGAACGACGAGATGTACCTTCAATTACATCCTTTGTCATCGCTTCACTCCCACGTCTGAGACTGCCGATGGCTACTAATTACTTTCAGCAACAAACAGCAAACATATCCACTTAGATGCAATGAGTTAGACCGCATCATGTCAGAAGCACCGGGTCAGAATCAAAGTCATGCACCACAGAATGTTTGGAAATTTACGCAATCTTGTGCAAAAATAGACAAAATTTAAGTGCAAGGAATCTGAGTGCTATTTTTCCTTTTTGCCTGTAAATACATACTTGGATAATAGAATCTATTTTAAAATAACAAAGGAAAATAAACTATCCATAAGTCTAACTGAAAGGATGCCAGTTTGCCCTTAGAATCTTACAGGACCCAAAGCAGCGTTTGATTCGCGTCAAAATAACGTTTTGTGTTTTTTCTTTTCGTCGTCTGAAATACGCGATACCGTCCAGATAAATATTTCCGAAAAACAAGGGCGAGAAAACGTATTACATGAAGGGTTAACCTCAAGCTTCAGCTAATTAGGTATAACGTATAGGCAACGTTCTAAACAATCTGTATGATCAACGTGATATAATTCACTTCTATAATTGCAAAGGATTAGTCCACTGCTTCGCATGCCCTTGAGCTCCTTCAAAGGATTCTATTATCTGAAGAATAATGCTCCTGTGCAGCTATAAGGAAAAAAAATAATTTAGAAGTGAGTTAAGTGTATAATATAATAAATGTTTGTACATTCTCATACGGAATTTTACAAACAGGCTTTTTATAAATTTGTGTGTACGTTAGCTGATTCAATGTCGCCAACTGATACAAATGTGAATGTAAAAAACAGCAGTATAGCCATAGGACTGTATGGGTCTAATAATGTGTTAAAAAACTACTAGGGATCCGTTGTTCATTGCGTAACATTTGAATTTTTCTGCAAATGGGATGATTTTTTTCTGCTGTAATGAAGAAAATTTGGCGTAGGTGTCGATGAACGTGAAGTTAACCCATTTCCTCCTATGACACACTACGTATGCTAACTTGAATAAAAAAAAATAGACATTTATTTTGGTGCTGTGACCTTCATCATTGGGTTATTGTGCCAAATTATCATTTATTTCCGATAATGTTACTTTGACAAAAAACTGAATATCGGTTTGCAAATTTCTCGTCATAGTTTGACAAAGGCGATCGTTGTGATAAAAGCTTGCAGAATCCCGATATGAGTCTACAAAGCTTATTTCGAAAATCTAGTGTTACAGACTTATTGTTTCGTGGTCACCATCAATTTCAATTTGCTTCGCTTGGTATATCTACCTACCATGGCACCCGAACGTCAACCAGCGCGTAAAACAGACAGATGAAGTAGGTCTCTTTTGTGATCGGAAAACATATATTGAGATTGTTTTCGGTGTGAGCTACTGTTCAAAGGCCTAATTATCAGGCCTAATTATTTCTAACTTTCAGAAATGTCATAAACTCATGCATAAAACTTGTAAAATAAATCAATGATTTATGTGGTAATTTCTTTTGATGTCAGCGTGTACACTTATGACTTTGTCTAACCACTATAACAATTTTCGCGGTTTTTTTTTTGTGTAGATCTTGACTCGCTTGACCCGAAGACAATACGACGTCAATACCATATATGGAAAAATTGACTTAGCCTTAAAAAACCTATATATCAACATAAACTCCAATACAGACAGGAGACGAGTTTTTTAGCTCTACCAATAAATGTTGAGATACAATAGTTAGTTCATTGAGCCTTGCATAATAGGCAAAAACGTTTGTTTTGGATTTCGACAATAAACATTTTCCCATTTTTATGATAAAGCTAATATCGTATTTCCTCATGAAAATGGTCGAGCCTCTGTAAAAGTATAATAATTTCATTTTACAGCTTTTCGTATTGGTTTTCAAATGGCATAACATATAAAAAATAAATCTGTCTCACTTGGAAACAGTGCAAAAGGTAACAGGCCAACGGTAACACACTGATGGTTTCATTGTAATGGGAGCACAAGAAATAAGTTCTATCTCAATTCCAATGTGGCCAGAACGCTATAACGAAAAAGCTACCTACAACGAGAAAACTGCAAAGGTTGGGATAGGAAGAATAACAGCAGTGGGGCCATACGGAGACAGCGCAATAAGGTAACGTAACAGCAGTGACGAACTCGGTTAGGTTTAGGTCGATTAAGACTGAATTCGCTTTAGCATAGACTAAATGAGGTAGTATCTCTATAGCGAGCGGTTCACGGGCGAGGAATATAGAAGTACGTGCATGAGCCTGGCTGTTTATATAAAAAAACAGGCTGATCGAAGTTGTGTATGTATATTATCGTTTGCTACCACAAAGGCATTAAATATTTCCTTCTAATGTATCTTGAAGCTTTAGAAACAAACGTCCATCGTGAGGCATTATATATAT
>NW_019213446.1:98607-113411 GCF_002532875.2 Varroa jacobsoni
CTAATTTTTACTAAAGTCTCACTCTCTCTCGCTGGAGATTTGAAAATGGTATGTGATGTTGCTCTGTCGTCTGGCGATGGGGCCATGTTCAACGAAGTTTGGTGCGGCGGAAACATTTCGCAGGCAAACAATGTCGTGATGACAACGACGTAAATCTCTTATTTTATATAGAGTATCCTACCTATTCCAGCATCACTTAAGCCATCATTATAGTCATAATTAGATGTAAATATTTTTTTATACGTATGTATACCCATTTACACGTCGACACCTGTTGTAATCAATGTACACGTAGGTAAATACAACGACATGACGCCAATTTTAATAGGTATATTAGCATTATAATTGTTGCTGATGTTGATTTTTTTCTTCTTCTTTTACTACTACCAGTACTCTTACTGCTATTGTTTCTATCTATGCTCACCTACTTGCTTATCCGAGCGCCCTAGTCAGTGTAGACTCAATGGAGAAATCATGTACAGGCACCCGGGTTAGTAGAACCGCCTGCTGATATTTTTCGTGTTTTTCTTACATCCGTATGGAGTCTACCGTGTTTAGCTTCTATTAGTTAACATGAACTAGAAACTATTTGTTGTTGTTCTGTTTACATTCATTACATATTTGCGTATTCTATCTCTGTCTGTGATTCGGTCAATGTTTACCTATTGAATAGGTTTAGTTCAATTAAGGGATAAATATCTTATGTACAAAACAGTGTCTTCAGCTGGATAATGGTTGGTGCAAAAAATGCGACAAAGAATGCGCAACTTCTCTTTCCGCCCACTTTACCCGGCGTGATTTATTTGAGAAGTACTCGTTTTGGCTTTTTCTATTTGGGTGTGGGGCCAGCTAAAGCCTAGAAAATATCTAAAAGAAAGAAGAGTCTGTGTCGCGCGTGCGCCAAAAAACCATCAGACCAATTTACCCGAAAAACACCCTGCGTCTCCACCGGTTTTCTTATCAGCAGCTGTACACATATGTATGGAAATTGTATATACGTGAATCACGCAGTCGCAGCAGCAATATATACGTGTGTACCTGAATAGCGGAAATAAGGCTATTTTGTCTAATTGCGTTGGAGTGGTAAGCATGATATTGTGTGTCCCTGACACATCAAGCACTCTGGGTCGAGCCAACATCGTGTTCTCGCGTGCAGATACCAAAATCCGTTCACGCTTAAACTTGTTCCCACACAGAAGCTTGATCTCATAGATACAGATGATTAATGCAGCGAGCTATTGATACTCAACGAAGGTCGATGTCACTGTTGAAATACGTAGACGAAACGATTCTTTGATGTGAAGCAATTCCCCTTCGTCATCGGCATGTTGTCTGTTTTTCTGTACAGCTGCTATGCCATCTTATTGTCTGTAGCGCCTCTTCTTGAGGAATGTGATTCACTTTCTCATAAGAGGGCATGAAGGGCATGATACAACGTCAACAGGTTCTGAACATGTAGAGGCAGACAGGAGGCTCGATCATGAGTTGTCGGACTCAATCGAAGCCATGAGAGGGCATTATAGCCCTCCAGCACATACCTGTACAGAAAAACGTCATTTTCGTGTAAATATATATCTATGAAACGTTGGAAAAACGATTTCAGCGGAATGAACCCATTTTTTTTGCACCCATTTTGCTCATGTAGAACAGCTTAGGTACATATTTTTCTGATCAAGGAATCACCCGGACAACATAAACACGATAAAGATTGGCCGAAACGAGTGATTTCAATTTTAAGACGCTTCACTACAAAACCAGTTACACTGCTAAAGAGCCCCAACAACATTCTATATGAATGTATGCCCTTCTATACGAAAACATTACCTTTAGACAATTTTTGAAATGTTGGCGTCACGGTAAGTAATGTCTAAAAGTTATGGCAAAGGGTACCAAGCGGATGCAAAATAACATATATTTATGCAACAAAATATTTGGATCTACGGTATTTTTGACAGCAACGTGTATTCTACTAATTATTATTATCTAATTATATGGCAAAATATGAATTTCCGAATTTTTGGGCCTGTAAAAAGCCAAAACTTCCTTTGATCTACGTTATAAATAAAACCATGAAATGTTAGCATTATTAGGATGCTCGAACTAAGAATGTGTATCATTTATGAAAACTGCGTTATTGTCCGTCGCTCAGATTGAGTTGACAACCCGATATTCATAATGGTTTTAACGGCGCTTACCGCAATACATCGGTAGTGAGATTAGAATCAAGCGGATGGCCATTACGCTGATTTCCGTGCAAGATGTCGTCCTGGTTCTGGTGCACTGTAGGTGAATGCAGGACTAAAGCACTCTATGAAATAACACAACAACAACAACACATATAGTGTGTTATCAGAAGGCTTCATATATAACCTAATTTAGATCAACCGGTTTAACATATGCAAACGTTTACAAATCTCTTCATCGTATTTTTGCAATTGAACCTATTAATATATAACATACAACATACTTTTAGGAAGACGGGGTTGACACCTTCAAGATGTGGACACGCTGCCCAAAACCATTTTGGCAAGGGTCCAGCCGGAGCGGTTGAAACAAGGTAACCTAGAGCGAGAGGCTGCTGCAATAATTGCATTGGTTCTTCACCGCCCAGTAAGAACTCTCCATATCCACCAGCTCCCAATCGATTTCCATTAACACCACCTGATGAAGGACCTCCAACCGACACCCCTCCACTGCCTAGACCACTCGACGGCAGCCCGTTGTGAAGGCCCATCCCCGATCCACCTCCGGAGCCCATCATGATGCTTGCCATCGGGTCATCGTTGGGACTTCTTGCGTTGCGCATACTACCTAGCCCCCCGATACCGCTGCCTTGGGCGCTGTCATCACCAATACCCCCGGTCATATTGTTTTCCGGCGAAGCATCGAGATTCCAGTTAACAATGTCGTCAAAGTTGTCTGGTCCATCCATGTCTTGTGTGATCGTATTGAACAGCTCGTCATCATTACCCAAGTCCATGTGGTCTTCCGCTAGATGATTGAAGGTGGCTTGGGAACTCTGGGTGGTTGCTGAAGTCGGGAATACGAGTATGTGTGTACACGTTGCATCACTTGGCGTGGACAACTCACATCGTTGAGCGTTGGTCGAAACGCGTTCGTCAGGTGAACACTGGTCAGCAAACACCTATACCATTATTAGACGGGAAATTATTATTTAATTATATATATTAAACGTTTAATCTGGTTATGATGATAGACGTAGCTAAGATTAAACATAAGCTCTAGTTAGATGCTTAATGGATATTCAAATGCTAGACGAAAATACAAACGTTTGATTTATTCTCTCATCGCTAGCTTCGCTATTTGCTGGAGAACACTATATTAGCTAATTACCCTATGATGATCAAGACATGTACCTGAAGGCAACTGTCTGCCTCTAACGACACCAAGCAGGCACTGAGGATACAGGGTACATCGAGAGGTGAAGATAATACCCCACACTGAGCACAAAGCTCACGCAGATGCCGTGAGTATCGTAGTAGACTCTTCCGAGATAGTAACGTTGCCCACTCCTTGAGTTCGCCATGACCGATGCGGCCAAGTCGCCCGATTACGAGACGCCATGGTCGAACCGCTCCTACGGATACCACATCCAGCACGAACTCCATGAGTTTGTTGAGACCAAGAAAACGGGCCGATGCCCGCTTACGTCGTGTCCGGTCGGGTACCGCGACATTGATAGACGCGTTGCGGAGTAATTCGCCGCGTTCTGTGCTCACACTGGCCAGTAGCCATCGTTGATCTTCTGACAAGCAATACGACACAAATAGAATAGACGATCGCTCCTGGTGGTCGCCGAACATTTCTCCCAACTCCGCCTGTTTATCTTTTGTCGGCGCGAGTATAAACGGTGGATTGAACGTTCGAATATCGTCTACGATGCTGCTGCTCGCGTTTAAAGTCGTGTCCGTGTCTGGACTTCCTGCAGGCCGGTGATTTGATGTTGGTCCATTCAAGGTAGTAGCGGTTTTACTCGATTCGGCTATAGCCTGTTGACTTTGCATTTTTCGCTTTATGAACTGGTCTTGCGAGGCTGCAGGGCCCATACCTGTTAAGCTTTTTACCTGCAGAACGCAGTGATCACGCAGAATTAATCATTGTTCTGTTGAGAAACAGATTCGCTTACTTAATACAACATGCGCATACACAGATAATTTATGTATACTCGTGTATATAATGGTAACTCTATCTGTATAGAACTAACCTGTCCGGGCGGGGTAACCGCTGGCAGCGTAGGTCCGCTCTGGTAGAAGAGCGACAGCGCGGTTTGAACAAGCAGGTCATGACGTTTTGCAGGGCTAGCGCACTGCTCCACGGCCAGCACCGCTTCAAGCGGGACAATTTGCAATTGCACATTGGCACGTACGTGTCCTGGTAGCTGGGACAGCGTACGCTCGAAGCATGCATGCAATGCAAGAAGCGCAAGACGGCGAGCCTCCTCGTCGCCAGCGGCGTGCAACGGTGTTGGGTCGACCACGTAGAGTACGATCGCCGGCGTGCTGTTCGGTTCCGCGCTGTCGTCGGCATTCAGCCCGCTTTGCAGGCTTGCCATGCTACTTGCAGGACTTGCGTAGCCGGTGCTTGTTCCCGTGCCATCGGATCCAGCCGCGGTACCTGCCGTACCGCTTTGTTGCGAACTGCTCGTGCCATCCTGGCCACTGCTACCGCCAGGGGCATTGTTGTGCTGTTGTTGCTGCTGCTGCTGCTGTTGTTGTTGCTGCTGTTGTTGTTGCTGTTGCTGCTGTTGCTGCTGCTGCTGCTGTTGTTGCTGCTGCTGCTGCTGCTGTTGCTGCTGCAGTTGGTCCTGCTGGCTGGTGACAGAATTGCTACTTGTTGTTGAGTTGCTGGCCGCCGCACTTGGTACGGCGCTACCACCTTCTTCCTTTACGTCGGCTTTGTTCCCGTCTGCTGCTGAACCTGAGAGCAAAGCCTTATCGACCGATGGAGTGGCAGGATTGTCAGGGGTAGTGGGGGCTCGCGGTGAAGCTGCTGGCAATTGCTGCGTTTTTGGTGCGTTTGCCTGCAGGGGCCCGTCGAGAAGGCTCTTATCAAGACGCTGTAAACCAGCAAGTTGCGGGGCTAGTTGAAGGCGACAGGTCTGCGAGTACAACGTCAAGCTAGCGGTTAAAAGGGCGTTCCGCTGGATGAGCCGCTCGCTTTTCGGTGGTTTTGGCGCAGTTGTTTGCTGAGCAGCCGCAGCGGCGGCGGCGGCGGCTACTGCTGCTGCCGCTGCTGCAGTTGCAGCTGCGTTCTTCTGCTGCTGCTGTTTTTCTTTGTTGCCGCGACCTTTAGACCCACCTTTAGTGGTTGTAGTAGTCATAGCGGGGATTACTGTGGGAGGATTATTGCCATTGGTATTCGCAGCAGATGCATTGCTTTGCTCGTTACCAGAGTGCTCCTCTTCGGATGCGTCGACAAGACCCAGCTGAACAAACAGGTCTCCTAGCCATTCATCGGGGGGCTGAGGTCGGTCATTGGTGCTTCCCGATCTCTGATCTGCACTTTGCTGAGATGAAGGTTGTGGTGTGCCTGCTGCTGGGCTCGGCTGACCACCACCTGGAGTAAAAACCGCTCCATTGTCTTCAGAAAAGGTTTTGGTTTTGTCGATGCTGGCAGACCGATTTCCGACTTTCAGTATTCCGTCCCTGGAAGGTATCAAACAAAATGATAATTCATCTATTGGAGACGTTTATTTCATGGTAGTTATTCGGTCCACGTAACCTGTTTTAATATTAAAATATTTCAACAGTTATGCCGTCACTTTGGAGACATCTCACCAACCTCCTAATATTTCGTTCGCGTTCCCGCGTAGCCCAAATGTATAAGCTACTGCTGTATTCGAAACCTACTTTTTACAAACATCCAACTGCAGCTTTAAAACCACGTTAAAAAAAAGATTACGGAAAAAATCATCCGTGTATTTCGGGAAAACTCTGCGGTTAGAGTTGCTCTATTTATTTTATTTAGCTAGTTCCGTAAGTGACCCTTCGTAAGTTCCAATATTGATTAGTTACTTGCGTAGAATGGTTTTTCTAGCAGAATTTTCTAGCAACTACTTGACTTATTGCAATAAATCCGTTCATGCATTGCACGCATCGCGCTGCTTAAAAAAATAATTAAGCTCAATCAGACAAATTTCCTTTCAGACAACATAAGATTAGATTTCATCCTTGAATAATATTTTCGTCCTAAAAGCTAAAATCTAGATATAAGACTATATATCTCAATTCACTTCATCGAGAGCTTTCAATTCATATTAAGAAACATCCCTTTCCGTGTAGAAAAATATTAATCCAAATAAAAAAGCTACCACTATCGGTTTTTGATTCTTTTCAAGCTAAAGTATCCACTCTAGTTAGAGAAAGTTGTATTGACTTGTTACTCAGATCGTGGAGATTTATCGATTGGTATAATAAACTTCAGTCCACAAAGTGGACCTTTGCACAGAAGGATATTTGTTTTCAAGGGAAATCATTCAACTAAAACGTTTCCAGTTGATGCTTGTCAGAAGTGCACTCAAAAATCACACAAGAGTAATTCGAAACAAATTTCCAGCTGACTGCCCCTTCAATGGGTTTTTCACCATTTTAAAGTCCAAATACCAATTTTAGCTAAAGCGAGATGTATTTTTTAGTGGTGCTACAAAGCCCATGCATAGGGCGCCATGTTAAGTTTTTGCCTTTCAAGCGGCATTTTCAACTTGAACACTGAGATTCAGCAATATGAACGTCTATAGCATTTTACTTCAGCTCAACGGGATCTCTCGATCCAGAACGATCTACTTTGCTTAAATCTCTATATAAACGTTCGGTTAGCATTTTGTCAGTAAAAAACTTCAACGAACATTCCACCAAGTTACAGCCTACCTTAGCTTTTTACAGCTTTCTCTCGTAGACGGATATAACAGAGTCGTGTAAAAAAACACCGCTCAAAAAAAGTAGAACTGCAGAAAAATAGACAATTCGCTTAAGTTAACATTACGTTCTAGAGGACGGGAGAACAAACTTGCTCGGACTGAAAATTTTAACTGGCCTCACCTTACGCGCGGTTTTCTTCCAGAAAAAGCGAAACTAGAAATGCGACTACTTTACTATGTCGGCCAATGGACAAACAGACACCAAATTTCAGTGATATACAGATAGTAGAAAAGATAGACAATAAAGGTAAATGTCACCTACGTTAACACCAGATGAATACAACAATTGTATATATATGTGTCCACAAACCTGAATGTTTTGGCTAAGGCACAATGCCTTCCGAGATTGTTAGCTTCATATATTGCGCTCAGCTCTCTGAAAAACGTCTTGATTGGTGCCTGAAGTGCATCTGCGTCAGGACACACAACCACATATGCTACATCGCGTGGTGCTGCGTATGGCTCCAGCAATAACTTATCCCAATATTTGAGGGCAAACGGCGAGATCGATAGCCAGTCCTGTGAACAAACAGATCGTAATCAACAAGGAAACCCTGGTTTTCGTTAACTGCATTAACAAAAGAAGTGCTTAATGTAGTGTATTAGCACATAAAGCCAGTCTGGGTTATTCAAAAGCTATATTTAAATGGATAAATTTTGCTTATTAAAGACGAAAATCAAACCTTATCGTAGCCGATAAGAAGTGATGGTATAGGCTGTGGTTCGCACTGGTCTTCCGTACCACGACCGGCTAGACGATGAAATTGCCGCCAAGTCAGCGGACCCACCACTCGATACGTAACTTCCCACATATTTTGCGACGGACCTTTTTGTGACTAAAGAACAAAAATGAAAAGCCAACAGCAGTTGTTACTACACACTCAAAGGCTGACATCGTTAAGCATAGTCTACTCTTAGAATACGACGTTTAGTTGTATATTGAAATTGATAAAATTGAAAGCAGCAGTATACACCATTAAATTGGAAAAAGTGCACTCACTTTTCGTTGGTTATGAACGCCGTCCTGTAAGATCGGTTGCAAGCTTCGGAGCAATTTGACGACTGTTGCATGATTGGGCGGGGTAGCGACTTGTAGGAAAGCCCAACGGTGCAGGAGTCCCGCCCGGGTCGCTTCATCGAACGAATGTCGACCCGCCCATTGGCTAGTAGGTTGAATCAAGGCTCCCATGTTACCAACGAGTGCCGCTTCCAGTGCTAAGGCTGCTACCTGACAACCGTCGGCCATTAGTTGTGGGCTTTGTAACGCGCTGACTCCGTAAATGGCCGCGCTACTGTCACCACCGCTACTCGTAACAGCAAACGAATTGCTGCTACTGCTGCTATTATCACTGTTACATGTCGTTGAAACTGGCTGTTGTTGTCCCGTAGAGCCTGTCTGATGAAGCAGTCGCATTGCCAATGCGCTAAGTGGAGGCGACAGCTCTCGAGGATCGAGACCCTGAGGCTGGCTGCACTCTGGACTACATAGGCTAGAGGCGCATGTGCCGCTGAAAGCGGCCAGGAGATGGCATGGTGTTTCCGTCATACCAAGACACTGCCGCTGCACATACTCTACGAGCTGCTTTTCCGCTATTAACAGTTCGTTTTTTCCTGACAACCGTCCCTGACCGTTGTTTTGTTGTTGGCCGGCTTTTTGCTGATTTCCCACGCTGACTTGCTGTGATGCAGCTGCTAGGGCAAGTTTACTCTTGGCCGGTGCTGATTCATACGGAATACCCGTGATCTCTACTTCATCTTCGTAAAACAAGCCAGCTTGATAGCTCAAGTGACGATTTACCTATGACGCACGCATTATGTGTCAAAGTTTTATTACAAACGTTGATTCCGGCTCAATAAAGCCTTGCCTATGACGCGATGCTTTTTTGTCAAACGGTGGCAAACAACCAAGGTTGTTTGCAAAATGCAAATATATTTTCCTTAAAGTATAATACTTGTACGTAGTGCATCCTTTACTTAACTATTTTGCCAATGGTAAACAAGGAATGATATCGAATAGATGTCGGGTGCAATTAGTGCTAAACTGCATACACAAAGAGTGTGATATATTTGGAACATATGGAGCAAAGGAGGAGTGTGAGAATAATAAACATTTGCAGACCGAATCTATTATACTCACCACCGCGCTAAACCCGCAGGTGCATTTGTATTGTGCGTCGTCAAAGCCGCTAAGAGCAGGACCAGAGAGCAGTTGACTTGGGAGGTATAATGGTACGTCTGCTCCTTTGATGTTCATGTTGCAAACGCAGATAGTACATGATGTGAAGTTGTGATCGCGGAAAATGTCTAGTTGTGAATCTGACAGGAACAGGGTTACTAGAAGACTCGACACTTCAGGAAAATTGGCAGCCTTATCAAGAGAAGAACCAGTCCCGCACGTCTCCCGTACAGACGGCGGCCCAGAAGACATCTGATAAGGGTCAACGGATGATGGCCTCGAGGCGCCGAAACCAGCCGACATTGGCCCAACGCTACCTGGCATCGGGCCCGCTGGTGACATCATAGCTTGACCAGGCGTAGCTCCAGCGCCGTAGCCTGGTGAACCTAATGGATAAGGTGGTGCAGGTCGACCTCCATCGCCGGGACCCCATTGTCGAGATCCGATTGGGCCTCCGACTGAGCTCTGACGGCCTTCTTGGCCTAAATGACGCCTTTGAGTGTGTCCCGGTCCATTAGCCCCAGTAGCGCCAGGACTGACCCCATTGACCTGAGTACCCGATGGAATCTTCTGAGCGGCGGCGTTAGCTCCACCGCGACTACCTGCCATTGTATTCAAACGTGTTTGCCAGGATGCTCGATAAACGCATTCTGATGGCAGATTAATTGGCGATTGAAGTGACGATGGAAGCGGTGCTACTGGCGCGTATAACGTCGACGAGACTAATTTGTTTAACAAAGCAGGCCGGTGCACGTACATGCTCCATTCGCTGCAGTCGCCTTCTGGTTCAACACCCTGCGCCGGAGGTTCTTCGTCAGCCAGGGTTGCGTGCGTTGGACCTAATGGAGTCCCTGGTCCTATAAATGGAAAAAATAGACCTATTGTTAGAGTTACCTTAGCCAGCACAGTAGAGGATAAACAATCAAGCGTCTATTAATAGAAAAAAAACCGCTCATTCTGTTACGAATGAACTCCAGTACTGTTCTTATAGTGTTTCAATACTACCTTCTTCGAATGACATTTTTACAAAGTCCGCCAACTGGACCCAGTTACCATTTCTAGCGACATATCGCAAGCAAAAGGAAGTAGTTTTTTTCATTTGAAATTATGATATGTTACCATTGCAAGGTGACGCGGCGGCGTTCGGTTCGAGGGATGGCGGAGTGGGGTACATTGTTGTCAATTCAAGTAATCCAGCTGTCTTACGATGAAGGTCATCACTGCAAGCGCCAAGATGTTGCGGGGGTGTCGACATGAGGCTTCCTGTCGCTTTGGTCCCGCCCGAACCCGGCGTTGGGAAAAGCAGACCGTTGTCAGGAGATCCCGCATCGCCAATGCCATCGGACGACGAGGACATGTTGTCCAAAAGTGGGTCCCCACCTCCACAGTCGAAAGGCGTGCCAGCACCAGTTCCTGGCGCTCCTGCTTGAGTTCTCTCCACTGAAGACGCCGACTGTAGGTGACCATGGCCTCCGCCACCAGGCGTCAGAGCGGCTCCGTGCTGCCGGGGCGTGGACGGGTTGTTTGAATGAGGCCCACTGCTGAGCGGCGTGAGAGCAGCCGAAGTCACTTCCGAGGGGCTTACACACAGAGCACCCAGTAGAGCGCCATCGTCTGCTAAAGTTTGCTCACCACCACTTTCGCTACCTGCTTAACAACACGATACTTATTTAATGTTGGCGACTGGCATAAATATATAGTGGCGGTGAAAGAGGTTTGTTCTAAAACAAAAACTTTAGGCTTTCATAGACGTGGTCTGTGATGTGTCGCCTCCCGACATTAGAATATAGTACTATTAAGTAGTGATAATATGAGTACCAAAAGACAAGGACGTCACTTCGGTGTCGCGATTGGTATCTACCTACCTAAATTCTCGTCGGTGCCGTTAACACTTTGTTGATGATGTAGTGCGGCTGGTCCAGCTGCTGCTGTTGATGTGTGGTTGCCGTGAAGTAATGTCACTGAATGACCATCGTTTGGGGTCTGCTGGAACCACGGGCCGGAACCGTTGTCATTGTTATTCTGATTCCACCGATCATCCCCTAACCGTAGCGGGAAAGTTCGTTTAGATGGTGGCGGAGCGTCCCACACGAGCGCTGTACTCACCGCTGAATAATCGTACAAAGCGCTTACATCGCCACTTGGCGGCACAAGCATATCATCATCGTCGTGGGCCACCCATGGAAGAGTCGGCCGCTTCAGAAGGTTACCTCCACTAACGCCCTGTTTCTTGTTGTGCGATCCGAGGTGCCCAAAGTGTAGACCAGTGGCAGCTGAGGCACCTGGTGGACCTCCATAAGGTACTGGCTGGTCCTTTTGGTTGTCTACGGCTGGGTCTTTGCCACACTTAATGGTGGTAGAATCAGTAGGTACGGGTGTCGAACAGCAATCCATGTTAGCGACACTTGGAGGCGCCGACCCCATAATAATCTCCTGTTTAATCGTGACTTGAACACTCGATGGATTGCCGTCTTCGTTAAGAGGAGAGAGACCACCAAGTGTTGGGCGTGAACTATCTCCCGGTGTTGATACTGGCGAATGACCAGGAGGTAAACCGCCACCTGCACTACCAGGTGGCTCTAACTTAAGTGCTACTTGTAATCCCGGCTCGAGCTTTGGTTGAGGGAGCGGCGAGAGTAAACTCGTTAGGTTGCCTGTCTCCACTGAGGACACTGGCATTGAGGCTGCTGACCTTGAATCAGCTGGCGTTAACTGACCTACGACAACAGGCAACGGCGGTGCCATTTTATCTCCATTTTCTTCGGTGGTTTGTATTACATTTGGCTGTTGCGTGATCTGTCCTGAATTAGTCGATGATAGAGATGCAAGACCAAAGCGGGTGGCCAGAATCGAATCAAGAGCAGGAGGAATGTCATGCGACCCTCGACGTCTAAGATAAAACACAAGCAGACAAATTACATTAGATTCTTATCTGCCCCCCTTTTATCTTTTAGAAAGAAAATAGCATTTTAAATTGAATGGATGCTACTTGGCTTAAAGCTTTGTGATATCCGCACCTTTTAGTGGCTGTAAATGCCCATATTAGTAAAAAGAGTTTCATTCCAGAAAGCTAGCAATTTTTCAAGACCTAACGTAAAGCTGTTGTTTTATTATGGCATTATAGAGTATTGAAAGAAAGTAGACTGCAAAAAGGTTGAACTTAAACTTTTTTGTTTGCATAGAACTAACTTGTGAAAGAAGCCGGCGGAGCCCGGTTTCAGCTGAGGAAGACGTGGCGGCAAATCCTTCTTGCTACGATCCCGCTCATCCCGCCGACATCCGCTGGGACCTCCTGGTGCAAACCGGAAACAAGCGCATGTTGGAGCTTGTGATCCGCAACAAGTTAGTTCACGCAACTGCCAACAAGCGGCTCCCGTCTCACAATCTCCACCATTCCTTTCCAATTGGTCACTCGTCGCCTATACCGAAAAGAAAAAAGACAAAAAGAATTCATCTGTCATCAAAAAATTATTCTAATGAAGTTTTTTTTCTCTCCCATCGAATAATTAGAACTATAATAAATCAAATAGAAACGTAAATTATTGTCGCTTGTTGATAATGCTACGTTCCCTTTTTACCTCTCCAGCGGTACATACAGTATGTTTACTTGTATCTAGCATACAAAAGTACCATCTTTCAACTGTAAAACATTGTACATTCAGCGAACTGAGTTCTATTTTGAGTTCAGGCTCTAAGTTCCAGCTGAAAAATGCATCTTTAAGATTCTATTTCGTCTTTTGCGAACGTCAGAAGCTGCTGAAGCGGCCTAGGATATTTGTGCCCTACACAGCTAGGATTACTGTAAGTGATAGGACTGCTTACAGGGGTTTGCTAAATTCCAAAGTGGAGTCTTATGCCTGGAGTGTATACCTTGCCCCGACCGATTATCCGAGGTCGGCATCAATTGCAGATGGACCAAACTATCTTTTGATTGCCCCAGAGGGTAAGCTACGAACACCGCACTATCGTTTTCTTTAACAAAATTTTATTAGAAACTAGAAATCTGGGTGAGGTACACAAGGAAATATAGCTTTTTATTGGCTTTCAACGCCTTGCCTGGACAATGCACAGCTACAGTAACTAGATATGTTACGGGTTAAGAGAAATCTTTGCTTTGATAACAGAGAGGGAAAGATACTTCTAAGCTTAGAATTGAGTTAGATCTCTATTCCAAGTAGACTATGGTTCGAGTTTGGTGAAACTTGAAGTACTATGCGTGGACAAATGCTTTTAGAGGACAAAACGCTAATAAGGATTCGTATATAGCTTAGCTACGTCGAGTGAATAAGGCCGTCGAATGAAAAAGATGCGAAAAACGAAGCAAAATCGACGATGGCAGCTCACACGTATCAAAGATTATGAAGGTCATGCTGCAGGAAATTCAGTAGAAGCTGCTTTTGCACCCACTATATCCTCAAAATGTTGCTCCGATGGGTAATAAAATTTTCCGGTCACTGACAAGTAAAATTCAGAATTGTGCATTTGATAGTAAAGAGGATTTCAAAACCCGACTGGACCAGTCCTTCAAATATAGACCTGCAAGTTTCTGGTGAGATGGAATAAATATATTGGTTAAGAGATGAGAGAAGATCGTGGAGAGCGAGGGTGAATATATAACGCATTCACTTGCTGCTAGGATCCGACTGATATGCTGGTTTCTTTTTTATTAGGTGAAATAACTTAGGTTCTAACCATATAATACACATATGTGACAAATGTTCCGCAGAGAAATTTTCGAGAATTTGGCTGCTAACAGCTGCTCTTACTGGTATAAAAGACAGTTAGGCGTTATGTATTTGCTGTGTACCTGTCGGGATTGCTGTGCAGTTGGTAGGAGTCCGGTCGTTGAGGTCGCATCGGCCCATGCCTTGTTCCGGATATGTCTTGACGTAATGCGACCTATCCGTGATACTCGAGAAGCGCTGCCGGACGTCGCTCTTCCCAGACCGCCTGCCAATGGCCCCAACTGTTGATTATCTTCAGGCGCTAGATTCTTTAAGACCACTCTTTGCTGGTTAGCTTCACCGGGAACTGAACGTGCCTGATCCTTACCATCCTTCGATGCCAGAGCTGCGCTGAGTATACTTCTAGGCGGAGAGGTGCTACCTTTTGTTGAGGACCCTTTATGAAACGATGTTGTCGACACACTACCTGGGTTTCCTAGAGAAAAAGCCGTTCCTCCGGCAGCAACATTTACCTGTCCATGGGCTACTTCGTCCGTTTCCGAAACGAATACGTATGCTGACGGGTATTTCATGCGTACACTTCCAACTTGCACATTGACTACGGAAGGAAGCTGGCCAGCGCCGCCGCTTCCGCAAATTGTCGGGGCGTCATGCCCATTGCCGGAGGTGCTACCATGCTGCGTGTCTACCATATTTGGTGGACAGTTCTCGTTACTACCAGCCGTATTCGTCGTCCCGCTATTCGTCGAACCACCATCTCGAGGTGGTAATGGATAGAAATGGCTCCACTCATTTAGGATAGTAGCGGCTTGATCGGCGTCTTTGCCGACGGCAGCCCCTACCAATGTGGCCTGTAACCCGAAAGGACTCAGCAAGACACGCGTATTGCCGACTCCGCTGTTTACAATGCCAGAGTTTCCACCAGAACCTGTAGCCATGGTGCCACTTCCTGCAGCAGCCGCACCATCACCATTTCCTGCTCCGGCCGATGTACCTGCCGTTCCAG
>NW_019213447.1:0-73941 GCF_002532875.2 Varroa jacobsoni
TTTGAAAATGCCCAAATGCGCGTGCAAATGCTCCACTGAATAGACTGTTTTGAAACCGATATATATAGTACATTAAATTTTTCTACAACAAACGAAACTTACTTATATTCAATATAAATATAATATATTTGGGAAAATTTGAATAGAACAAAGCCAATAGATCAATAAATGAAAACGTACAATGTGCTATATTTGTTTTCTCTAGCCGGCTGAGTCTATATCGAAAGCACTTAATTTTCGGTACGGTCGACCTTCTCTTAGGGTTGAGCTAGGCAGTAAAATAGGGTTTTCGATTGTGACCTTGACACGTAAAATAAAAACTACATCGCCAAGAACATGCTAACGTCTTAGGCTGACTACGACCTCTAACGAGGTGTTATGTAACGATGTACGGGAACGGTAGGTTATACATGTGTGTTATAGTTTTAAGGTCATCCCATTGACAAAGCCAATTTATGGTTGGCAAGGCCTTCATTTCTCGCTTATGTACCAGACTGGTATCCGTTTTGAATCTACGCGTTGATCCTTTGACACGTTTTCCGCTACGTGCTTTACATAAAACTTCTATTTACTGTTACAATAATAGATAAGCAATTAATTTTCGTTTGCACAATAATTAAGACAGTTGTTTTTTTATATGATCGTTTCAGGCACGACTGTTCTGCTTAGGCGGGCCTGGGAGTGTTAACGCCAAAACTATTTATCAGTAATTAAGATATATACATATCGATTCTATGTTACAAAGTATGCCGATTCTAGTTAGACACACCCTTTTGTGAGTACTGGTGATCTGTCCATCGTGCACTCGTCTATTTTAATTCGGCCCTTCGAACGCAAGTGATTTCATCAGCTTTTGTTGCCGGCTGTCGGTTTTTTTACTACTACTTCTACAAACGATAAACATGCGTAGTCAAGTCGTGCGCCTATCGTGCAGATATTCATGACGTACTAGTGACACTGACGCGTCTGTACATTGCGTTTATACTGCGTGTCATCGATTTTATGAATAAATACTTTGATAAACACGTTTATCACTAAGCATAATTGTCGCCGTATGCAGTAGGGTGGCATTAATAGATCTCGGTGAGGCATCACGTTTGGTTTTTCTTTTTTTAATATTTCTGCCACTTTTAGTACATAGCTAAACATTTAGGGGATGAATTCTAGGGAATACACTTAATACTTCGACAAGCCGCCTAGCGGGAAACCGCTTTTGCCTACAGGCGAACTAAATTCTATCCGACCAGTCTACAACATAGAACTTCATAATTTAAGAGAGCCTACGCAAGGCACGTTCGTCTCACACAACCGGTAACGGCTGTTACCACGTAAGCAGTCGGTTGGGCAAGGTCTTTTCCTAACCTTCGATGAGTTCGTCGTAATTAACCACTTGTGTGAATCTACAGCGACAACGTAATCTTGCGTTAACGGGATCAAAAAAGTGGTGAAGCAAAATAAATCTAAAAAAGCAGCGGTCACTACGTTACAAAAAACACCGGAAATTATTTTGGTTAATTTGTAACAGCTTGCTTTGAGCATGTTATCTAACGGTAGTCCTGCACTTAAGAGCATAACTTAGAAACAGCATTCTGAACATTGGACTATAGCATTAACTCGAATTGAAGAGTCAATCACTTCATCTAAAGGCCTACACAGTCTGATGCACGTACTTAAATATAGAAAATAACTGTCGGCGCCTATCGGCTTTCGGGTTAGTCACAAAACTATCGCTTTTACAATAGAAGGAAAAGGCGCAACAGCGTGGTATGACTTCTGTGTTTCCAGCTTTACGTTCGGTATCGCTGTTAAATGTTGCATCAGACGGCTGGCCCTCAGCACGAAACGAAGCCTGTTTATGCTCGTGTTCTGACCTAGACTACAACGTGTCCCTAAAATTATCAGGCCAAAATACATCATTTACTAATCTACGATGGGGATCTGGGAACCCGGTGCAATCTGGTTTCCGAATATGCAAGGTGGAGAAATGGCGAAACTATGCAGAAAAAACTGCTTGCATAGATTCTTTGTTATTATCTGAAACTATTTAACCATGTAGCAGAAATTAATGGTGCAAGGTACTGGTTTGAAGTTTTCATTTGGCTTTAGCCCTCTATTTCAATAGCCTACTAGGACGCCATCCGCGAGCTTCTTATTTTGTATCGACATTTTATTTTGTCTGTGTAGAGATAAAGCGCTTACGATATTTATAATCGAGATAACGTCAAGTAGCGGTCAGCTATTTTCTATTAGCGATAACTTTACACACGCAATATCGTTTGAACACATTTACTCATGCAAGACACGTTAAGACCAGTTGTTCATGCAAAACAACTTTCACAAAAATATATATTCGTGCATTAACCGATATATCAGCGCGAAAGGTGCTAGTGGCCGCCTTGGTGTCTAGGGGCATACGTCTTTGCCCAGACGGCTCCGTCGTCCATACAGCTCTTTTGCAGCATCAAGCTCTAGATACCCAAAAAAAAATTAACCCATGTCATTCATTCCACGGGGTCGTATTGTGTCAGACAAACCCGCAAAGCTAAACTTTCAGTAGCGTAGTAGACAGACTCATAGTTTTTGTTTCTCGTGGATTGCATGAAAATACATGCTATACACCTGTATATAACTTGTGTAAATAAAATTGTTGTTTCCTTTTTTGTGCATTATTCAAATTTTATTCAAGAAACGAATGACTTGTAGTGGTATGTTTAACATTTAGCCTTGTGTTACGTGAGCTTCTATCGAAAGACCGGAAGTTTTTTTTATTTCTCTAACTCGTCCAACGATATCCTACTCTAAAGTTGCCTACCATACAAAATACGCCATTATGCAAACTGAAATGTCGACTTCACTAAAACAGCTTATCGGTAAGAGAAAGAATCCAGACCAATCCGATAACAAATGTTAGCCAGACGAAAGGAATCTGCGTCAAGTCCTTGTAAGGGCCCATGTCAACGAGGTCAGCGTCAGCGGCCACAAGCTCACCGCTTGGTTTATCGCTTAAGCCAAGAGGTCCCCCACTCTGCAAAGCCCCGTTAACAGCGCCACTCACCAGAATCATTATTCCATTGAAGGGCCCGGTGTGTCCATTCAGCCCATTAATGTATGTTGAACAATAGCAGTAGCGCTTAAGTGGTCTTCGAAACTGAGGATTCCTAGGCCACTAGCGAATAACGACGATACGTTTACTGTCACCACTGAAACTAGCGGTAGTGGAGGTAAAGTAGAAATACCATGCATCATCTCATGGTTGACCTGTGACGGTGCCAAGACACCCTGAACCGCCCGAGTTCGTCGGCGTTGACATTCTCACTGAAAGCAAAGATTTTGCCGAAATGCAGGCTGGATTAAAACCCCCTGGAAATTGTCGCAGTAGAGCTACGGCATCCGCAGTCAATCGGTAGGCCTTGGTCGTCCTAGCACCGATGATGTTGGCATTCTGTAAAGGTGTTGAGGTAAGAATGTCATAAGTTGGCAATAGCTAAAGCTTATAAACCGACATAAAAGATACAAACACTCATATAAAATTTAAAAAAAAAAAAAGATTTGTTCTCATGTACAGTATAACCTACTGCTTCGTTTGGCTTGTATTTTTTTACTTGCGAGAAAATATACTATTTTAAAGTAGTTGCCTGCAGAGTATAAAGGCAAACATAATTTGTCATAGATCAGGCCACTTGCTCGTCGACTGCTACCGTTAATTTATTGATACTCACATCTATCGGATGGGTGAGGCATCTAGCAATGAAAAACATATTAAATTCCAATATTCCTTATGGCTCTTTTGCTGTCAAAGACTGTTATGGTTTTGAATGGTTTCGAAGCGTACCTTTTTTGTATTATTTCTAACTAGCAGTAGACGACAGCTACCGGAAGGAGTAATAAACTCGTAGTATTGTATTTAATTAAAACCTCGCTTTCCTCAGAGGATTACATTGATGAGGTTCGTACCTGTGTTCTTACGGCGCCTTTAAAAAACCTAAAGTAACGTGTTCACCTATTTTTGACGGACACATTACCTCACTAGCACTTATTGAACCGTGACAGGGCGAATTTTTTTTGGGTCCTAGAAATCGCTCTATGCTAACCTTATCGATATAAACCATAAACCTGCTGACCGTTTTGTTGAACCGGTACTATCTTCCTGCGGAGTTTTGGTTATTGGAGTATCAGGTTGTCATCCGGCGATATTTAGCTGACATTTCATTTCCCCAAATAGGAGCGAGCCAAGTCCTATGACTAGCCATCGACTTTTGCTCCGCAATTTTACAGCATTTCATTATGAGCTAAGTTCTTTTAATGAGAATGCACGTGTTATTTGTACTATTTATTCTGATCCATTATCGTAATCACATAAATCTGAATGGCTTACGTGGAAGCTATTAACACAAATAATGCCGAAAACGAATATTCGATAGAAAAGCAGAAAATAGCTTAAGTACGAGGGGTTACTGAAAAGGTTCAGGTCTGCAATTTAAATTTTAGAGAATACCAGCCGACAGATATTCAATTATAGAACTAGGAGATTGTTTCCATCATAATGAAAGTATTTTCAATATGTTACTATCTCGGCTGTGGTCGTGCAGGGTTTATTTTGTATGTTTCACTAGTGGGATCTCTGACAGTTGCCAGTTTTGTATGATTCGAGTTGTCAGTCCATAAATGAAACCCGACAACGACAGTACGAGTCGAAACATTTCCTCTACTTCAGATATGTCCTGCAAATTTAAAACAGGCTTTATTATCAAAGCCCTTTTATTCTTATGGTACACCCTCACGTTTCGAGCAAAGTTATTGCCATCTTTGGCGCCCTGAAAACGATGACTCACTAGCGCAACAGGATATTATTACTTTTGGCCTACAAATATAGATTAAAACAAAGCATAGCACTATAAGCTGGTAAACCAATGCACATCTCGCATCAACCCAGAACTAAAGTAAAAAAAATCACCGATCTATGGGTTATCGATGTGAGGAAATTAAACATTTTCCTTATTTGGGGACCTTTGCTAGATCCACTATGTTGTATCATATTCTGAGATCATCGTTCAGCCAATAGTACACCCATTATTAAGACAAATCGTCAAACCTTGTAGTGGAGCCTTTATAACTGCATAAAATTTAGCGTCTTGCACACGACCAAAACTTTCGCTGAAAAGAAATATAAGCGTTGCAGATTGCAGCCGTAGCTTCTATCATTGAGACCTCTTTCGTGTAGGCAACGATCACACAATAGCAAGAGGTTCATCAGATCATACCTACCATAATAGGCAAAGAAAAAGATCCTATCGTGTCGAAAGACTAAATGACGGCACTACACAATAAAGGAAAACTGTCTGTGCTTTTGCACAGAGGAAACCTAGCTACTTGGGAAGAGACTCGCAAAACCGGCATCCAAAGGTGCTTGTCTGCTACCATAAAAAAGCCAGTAACTGCTCAAAGAAATCACGCTATTTTATGGAGGAGGAAACCTTAAAGGAAATACTGCAGATTTCTTAGAAGCAACCTGCAATTGGGTGTAGTCGCAGCATTTCGTTTTGATACAGGAAGATGTGCCACGCTAAACGCCACCACTTCATCATTTGGGTACCAAAGAATGGTAACTTATTTTTGTAAAGCGCGGAGGTTAAAACTGTCATTTTACCTCGTTCCCTCAAAACAGGGTTCAATGCCTAAAAGGCGAAGAGATTAAAAGGCATTAGTTGAAGCAT
The DNA here is from genome assembly GCF_002532875.2 of Varroa jacobsoni. Classification (NCBI taxonomy): domain Eukaryota; kingdom Metazoa; phylum Arthropoda; class Arachnida; order Mesostigmata; family Varroidae; genus Varroa; species Varroa jacobsoni. The sequence goes on from NW_019213447.1 coordinate 5,715, forward strand.
AGGCTCCACCTGTGTGGGCAGCAACGCCGACGAGCAAGCTATGCGAAACGGTTTTGCCCGCACATTAGCTATATATTGCATTGTATATATATATATATAGCATTTATCAAAAATGCGCTTCAGTGGGGAAAAGAACGCGCATATTACGGAAAAAACCCCAAGATTGATTTGGTCCTATCTGTAATCCGTCTTACGTTGTACCATTAAAAATGTCATCTAGGAATTTACCGAAATGAAGATATTTTCATCTTGTTTCTTTATTTAGTTTTTTTTTTGGACAGTCTAATATTTGCAATGAATTTCGAAGTTGAGGGCTATTCTATTTTGAGGAAATGGAAAAATCCTCATGGTGTGACAGTATCATTTCAATAGTGCAACGGATCTACAGCAGCAAAAAACCGGGTTAAGTTCAATAGAAATATTCAACGATAAAACGAAGTGAAACAATTCGAGAATAAAGCTCGTGTTTTTCTTCGTAAAGAATGTAAAATGGAGCAATGCTAAGCCAAGGTCATCTAATAACAGAAGCAAGATGAACAAACTTCAAAAACAACGTAAGTAAATTGTCACAACCGAATAAGAGAATAACCGTATAATAACTCTAACTGACCACAATGGAATTATCCTTAATAGGATAAGCATAAAACTCGGATAACTTCAACGAAGTAATTGCACTATTTGCAGTAATTGCACTACTACGATATTGTATGGAACTTAAAGTTAGATCTGGGTGGAACAGTTTACTTAGGTTGAAAACAATTATAAGACCCGACTTAGATGACTCCCTGGAGTTTATGACACGCATCAAAAAGATATAAATTAGTATCTAAATCGAATTGTTAATAGCGTTCGCCGAAGTTTTTTACGGTTTGCTGTTACACTGGCCGTGATATTTTCCTTCGTACGTTTTTTCGCGTGACTTATACGTTTTGCACACAGCCATATATACATATATATATATATATGCAGCGGAATAAACACTGATGGATTTAATGGCATACAGCGCGGTCGATAAGCCAAACAAAAAAAAATGGGTACTATCGTAGTAGATCATAGAATCTGTATTACTTACGATACAAACAGCTTTCATAGATTAGATCAAGCGATTTAGCGGAACTTAAATAGGCGTTTTTAGGCAACTTCAGTATGTGCTTCGACTAGTGCGGGGTAAATATAATCGGCTTACGTAATTACAGCATAAAAACTGTTTCTAGGAGTTAATAGGTATGCCTTGCATTTTTATAATTGTTACTGTACTATTACAGTGATTTCCAGCACGGCTCGTGTGACCCTCCCAATCCCACCGTGACTCAGATATTATTGTCATCGTTCGAGACTGTCTCCGTCTAAGAGTGCGGCAGCACGCGATATCATGAGGTCGTTCTGAGGCCTTTTTTCCCTGATAACGGTTACCTATGGTCCTTCTTTAGACCTTTATCCTTGTTTTGATCATTGATGCAATAATTTTGCCCAGCTAAGAAACTCGATAGACCAAATAATATTCTCGCTATTTACCTGAACGCGGCCCTTCTGGATATACATGTTGATTTTATCCTCCCGTCGTAATGGAATGATTCACAATGATAAAGGTTTCAGTTCATCGAATCCAGTGAAGTAGAGCTAAACAATGCTAAAATTATCCTTTAGATATATGTATATATAAGAGCTCCAAGTCAAGATAATGCGAGAAAGCTCCAGAATGAGCTCTGTTTTATGTTTTATACTATATAAGCACACACGCTGAAGCTGGCTATGCAACTATTTTTTGAGTCGTGTAACAACTGCGAACAAATTCGTTTACTTGTCGTTTGCCTGCTGATGTAATGAAGCTCAAGGGTAATGACGCATTATACAAGTGTCGGTAGCTAGTACGATACGAGGCGATAGGGTCGCTTCGAGTGAGAACGTTGTTCGACGTAAGCTCAACCACTGCACTGAAACCCAGCCCTTACCAATCAGAAGTCGCGATCAAAATGTCAACCGAAACATTTCGACAATTTCAGATTCAGCTATGCAGAATCATCCCTACGGTGTATGCATTGGTAAGACGTTTCCCTACTCCCTGCAAGTCTCGGCGTGGATCAATAAACACTAGGGAAAAAATATAGCAATCCTCTCCCGTGCTCGGTCCTTCCAGAGCGCCTTATCCTGGAAGGTCTTTGGGGCAACGTTAAAACAATCGTAGAAGAAACAGCTGGCAGCCAAATTTCGGAAAAAAATGTTCTATGAATATATTGAATCACAGCAGAAGACTTTCATTGAAACCTATGCTATAAAATGTAAAGCATTCTTTAAGAGCACACCATTACCGAACCGCCACTATAAACGTACTTTTAGTTTGAGCGTTACGGGGTTTAAAGACCAACAAACTTATTTTTTGAAACAAATTCACACTGCAGTATAAGCGTTATTAGATGATTTGCTCATTGTTGATTGCTTTTAAAAAGCCATTACGAGAATACGTAATAAAGTTTGGTAGTAAAACTTGGAACAACACTAGTGATAGCTATTTAATACACGGTTGAATAACACGTAGGTGCTAAAGTCCATAGTCGAGGAAGGTGAACAGTACGACACGAAGGCCGCCATCAGAATCAAAGCAGGCTACTACTACTCTTTAAACTATCCCGTGGCGGTAACTAATTCGCCAACTAAATTTAAGGATACATCTCAGGATGTTTGAAGTTGCTATAGTAGTTCAATGTAATTTTGTTACTCGCTCTCATGTTGTGTACTTGCTCACTAACAAAAAAACTCTAACTCACATTTACGTGCGACTGCGAAAGGTTCGTTGCTCACTTTACCACCGAGCCTTGGGTTACCAATAAGGTGTTGCCTCACCACATTATTTGCCAAATATATTTGCAGACCTGTTCTGTTTTAATGGAAACGATTCGAGCAGTATAGGCGTGTGCGTTTGTGAGATGCCTAGCCCAAGAAGAGGAGGAGGCCTGAGGGGCAAACGGGATTTGCCAACAAGCAATGACATATTTATCGACTTAAGGCAGAATAATACTGACGCTGTTTGCGAGGTTGCTCTTGTAGAACATCGTCTATATAGCGAAGAAGGCTCGTCTGTCCATTAAAGGACATACAGCCTTAGGCTGCGCTATTAGCTCATTAGTTAATTCTGCATTACCCTTTACAGACACCACTGGTCGATAGTACGTTAACAGTGAGTTGTGCGGGTTGTCTTTTAATTGGGAAACGGGCGTGCGAAAGCCCAGGTATGTAGATCTTGGCTGCACAGGTGTTTTTCTTCTCATGATCTTCAATTATATGTAAATTAACAGATAGCAGCACTTATCGCTAAGGGACAAACGTTTTAATTTACGGCTGAATTCATTATATTGCATCAAGCAAAAAATCTTAGCTTTCAAATGATAGGTAGTGTTTATAAGCAAAGCTAATATGATCCTACGAACAGATGCGTCCAACGGCTATATTCACTCATTAAATGACTGCAAAGTATTTAGGACGAATCTCGGCTAGACTTCCTAGATCAAACAGGTAAGACACGTTTTCCGTACATGCAGAAACCAGACGGATACCTTCTTGCAGCACGTTTCTTCACCACTGGAAAAGTATAAGCCATTCAACGAGATATGCTGAACCACAGACGTAAAAGTCAATCAGAAAAATGACACCGGTTCATCCGAAAGGTATCTTAATCGGAAGCAATTTATTATGTGTGATCATATTTTAAGGAACATTAATTAGTACGTGTGAAATCGGCGCGCTTCTTCTGGGACAGCGGAACTCTTACATAGGAAACATAGTGAGCTATCAAAACAGGAAAAAAAGACAGTCTTCAGCGGAGAAATTATGTTTCCCTGTTTCGATTTTTACGTCCGGTATCGCTGTAAGACACTCTATCAACTGGCCGGATCCCAGCATGAAACGAACAGTGTGTCTACGCCCAGGCCCGAGCCTAGACCACAAGGTGTCTCTGTGATTAGCACACAAAATAGTTACCCAGTGAGCTACCGCGAGGCATTGAGTTCCTGCTCTTAGCAAAAAGTTCAATCCACATATGTAAATAGTGCGCAGGCAGATCAGTTCTGAAAAAGTTTTAAATAGGACAGTACGGAAATACGTAGGTGTATGCCGCTTTTGCGCACACTATTGACCGGTAATCTGTCTAGTAGGGTCCATGTTATTACGTGAACAAAAATTGGTGAATTGTTTATACGGCGTTTGTTTAGTGCTTAGTAAGCTGTATTCACTAGATTAATGTATTATCGGCCCTTTTTTTTTGCCACTTGCTTGTGATCATTACCAATTATTCTATAGTTTGTTGCATCGAAATCAGTTATTCGTAGACTAGATAAATGGCATAATGTCTGGGGGTTGCCAGCTGGACACCTATTCCCTGTTCTACCGTATCGTATTTAGTACACAGGTACACGAAAATAGACTGTCTATGATTGAATCGTGGCATGCTTTTCATACGGATTTGCGCGCCAAACGTAATTTGTTTATAAATGCGAAGCTTACTGACTGGAATGCACTTTGTTTCCTCGCAAAATGTACGTGATCATTAATGATGGCGTACTGTCAAGAAGGTCAAGTTAGACACATATATGCCCTTGAATCTAACTCAAAGCTTATGCCATACATTATTTCTGCTCGTCGTCTCCACATTCATCATTGGCTGCGGTTGATTGGCGCCCGGCGCAGGCATCGCCTCTAGCTTTTGGCCTACAGTCAAAGAGATCTCCGCATACGCGTAAGCGCCGTGAACGTGTGCGTCTTTGATTTAGGTCAATTAATTCTATTTATAGGAGCCGCAGAACAATGATATAAAACAAATGTGAGAACGTCGTAGTACACTGAGTCATGTTTTTAAATGGATGCGCGCAACATGCCTATATACCTATGCAGCGCTATCTATCTATACATATGTAACGAAAACGAGCTCTTTAGAAGTTAGTTTACGAAATACTGTGAAAACGAAGAAAAAAAAAAGTTGTGTGAGCCTCGTACAGCGGAAAATCCTCGAAGGAATTGGCAAAGAGTCGCCTCAAAAACGAAACAATTCATAATTAAGGACTTTAATGCAAAGTAGAGTGGAGGCTACAGTTTTTGTGGGCTAAACATGTCTCACCTACATGGAAGTATTCTCGTGGACTTAATCATAAACTCGTGATCTAGCCGGTTCACGAAGTAGTATGCACGTACTCTCTGTATAAACATCGCAGAAACATATGCGTGCGTCTGCTGGCCGCAATCAGCTTTTTCTAATGACGAAAGTGCATATGTAATAGGTCTACCTCTCCCGATAAGCATCCTTCACAAACATTCCCGCGTAGCTAATTGCGGGCTAATAAAATAAGCTGACAAAATAACTGGGCCCGAAAGGTCGTTGTCCGTTCATGCCCCCGCAGCTCTATACTACATCGTTATCCGCGCCATAGATAGAACTGTTACTAAGTATCGCGTTATTTGTTTACCTCATACATGCAATAACTTAGCGAAGTGGTACTATGACACCGGGAGCTCAAGTTGCTCGTTCAATAAATGTACCGGCAGGAAAGCATGCGATAGGGCGCATGGCTTGTTTCTAATGCCCATGTACATATAGCGTGCGCAAAGCATCACATACGATCTCCTCATCACAGTATGTGTAATGAAAATACCTCTTTACAGTCAGGACGTGACAAAATAAACTGAAATACGTTATCGGATAGCACTTCTTAGGCTTGCTTTGTTGTGACGCCCATTTGACAGCTGGTGAATTGGAGTTTTGTATCAACTGTCTTTTTTGCATAAGACCTCTGTGGGGAATGAATTTATCGATGCAAAGTAGTAGCAAAGCACTATAATAAAATAGCATATAGCACTTTCAAATCGGGACGTTATAACTTTGAAGCTTACAAACGTCCTACGCACCTATACGAAGCCATATGAAGTATTTAGTCGACTAAGAGATATTCTCTTGATAAGTAGTATGATACTTTTTCGAAGAGACCTACTTTCCCCATATATCATAACAACCTGTCATTTCGCTTCCAATTATACAAAACCTCTAATAGCAGACGACTTCCGTGCTAGAGCGAAACTTGAATCAGGAATCTCTCAAGCATCCTTCGGTCACTACGATGCCTGACGCCGTCTGTATATGTTACATTCACGACGTGGCACGATACGAGATCTGAGGACAATAGAGCAATTAATAGTAACTTACGGAGTACGCAGCCACCATAGCTGAGCCACTCGGGGAAATCATTCAGTACGAGAAAAAGCCAGTTGTTTCAAAACTTGCAAAGTGCAACTGAAAGACAACACAAGGAAGAATATATCTGAAGATTGTTTTTATTGTTGTAATATAATTCGAAATAACGCTGCCCCTACAGTCCGCATGGCAAAAAACAATATTCTACTATCGGCATGTTGACCACATGTGGTTACTGATCCCTAAAGTTATGCAATGGCGTTAATTAGTTCTACACGAACATGGCCGGCGGCCGAGGGCGATTGTGTTTAACAGTGTGAAGGATTCGTAAATGAAAAAATTAAAAACATGGTCAGTTAGCTACGGTTATTTAAAATAGATGTTCCTTCTGAAAAGATGTTCCAGATATACTGTATCTGTATATCTGGTACTCGATTTATTCGTGTGCGACTATGTCTTCATGTCAGTCTATTACACTAAGTAATCAATATAACGAATCAATGCTTGCTTTCATAGGTGTATTAAAATCATCACGTAAACTAAAATTCCTGTTGGGTTGCATACAGACAGCCCGCCTCGGGGTAAAGCATATCAGTTTCTACATATGTTTCTACATAGCAGTTATGTGCAGTGATTCTCTATATTATCCTAGTTCCCGTAAACGATCAAGAACAACAGTAGCTTACTCTGGTGGATCGTTTTTACAAAAAAAATTTCGGAGCAGGAGGTGATGCATTTATGTATGGTCATGTCACGAAACCATATTAAAAACGAATCCCTTTTGAATCATGATTCGATTAGAAATTGATTAAAGTTTCTTTTAAAGCCGTATTTCGGTAGTCAACTTCGTTAGTGTAATTTACTGTAAAATCTGCACCGAACATGACTGGTGATTTGAGCATGAACGGAGTTGCACGTTTTCGAGGCGTCAATGTCATACAAATATAAGTACAACAATGTGACTTTTTAACTTTGAATTTAGAAATTATGTGAATGCACAACTATCAGGCTTACTGGGGCGGCAATCAACTTCTATCAGTGTCAACGAAGTATTTCCCTAGTATTCCGCAGAATTTCGAAAATAGGAAAGCCTATTGGTTATATTTCGTTAGCGGTTTTTTCACGAAGCTCCAAGAAACGCCGCTCAAAACTTCGCACACAGAGAACCAACCGTTGTCCGCCATCCACTATGGTAAAATCCGACTTCACCAAATCGAAATTCCTTCTGCAACGATTACATAGACGTATTGAAATTCCGTACAGAACAGCCGTCAGTTCGCTCTAACAGTAAGCTAGCGGGATAGCATATTACGCGCTTGTCACGCTTTTAGAGATGTCAGCATGTTCGTCCTTCTCAAAGTTGAAGCAAGTTATCTTACGCTGTTTCAAAGTAAGTAAAAAAATGGCCAATTATATAACCAGGAGAACTGTGTGCACTACACTAGTGATCTAAGGCCATAGGCCAAAGAAGGTTGACGGAAGACAGTGTTCGACGACCGTTTGGTGGCAATACAGAGAGATCGTGAGTCCGTAGAGCGGTTACCAACTACAGGGCTCGTCATCCGCTAACCTTTATCGCAAAGGTTCTCAACAATAGGCGGCACGTTCTCCCCAAGACTGCAGTTCTCCTTCACAAAAAAGACCCTCTCCACATTTGCCCCCTTCCCCCTAACCGCTCTAGTGGTCGGCTTATGAATTTCCAAGTAGATTTGAGCCAAGAAGTACGTGTGAGCCTTGTAAAAGCGGAACCTTCATGTCTGCTACGCTAAAAACTAGTAATCCATTCAGTAGCTTCAATAAGCGAGCCTTGTTGAGACTAGTGAATGGGCAGCACTCTTTGGCGCTCTTCCCTTACGGTGCTTTCCTTCCGATGTACGCCCTTCCTTACTGTTTCTCAATGGCGTGTTCACGTGTCGGAGCTTGTTTATGAAAGCCAAATCACACTTGCTACTTACGGCGAGTCTCTGCAGGCTCGGTAAGGACTACAAATCTGCGAAAGTAGTAGGAAGTTCTAACTCCTTGAATTTCTTTTCAAAAGCTCTTCAATGTTTCTTCGGTAGTTAACGAAGAGTCGTTGTTTGTACTGTATTATACAAGGAAAGCAAATTCCTAATGAACCCGCAAACAATAGTGAAAAGGTAGATTGAACGCCAGTTTTATAGCCTCGAAATGATATCGGTATCCTACACGAGGTTTAATTCTAGTCCAGTGCTCACAAATATTTTGTTAATCACGTCCGTCATATAAACTGTCGTTGGTGCTCGAGCAGCCGCAACGAAAATACAGCGGTCTGGTGCTTCTTGATATAAATATCGGATTTCTCAATGCCGATCAAATTTGTAACGTTAATACGCGACGCGTTTCAAAAAGAAGCCGCTAACCTAAACGTTCGATAATGTTCTTTAAACTTTGTTTTTTGACTTAGAATATCCCCTAAGGAAAAAACCTACGAACTTCAACATAGTAAAGTAACAGCTTTTTTAGAAAGAAATCTCTATTTAAAGCTCCCTTTAGGCATATTTTGAAATCTCCAAAAATTGTCCGAAAATAGCAGACGTCATTTTATAATAATGTATCACTTCAACCATCAGTAGTTGCGTATCCTTCACTAGCGGAAACTGTTATTCTGACAAATGGCGTCTATTTCCCCTTTCAATGACTCGTACATACATACACTGCTTCTTGATTACTGTTTCTCTCTGTTGAGGATTCTGTATTTTAGGTAAATCTTATGCAAATGTCTTCCTGACGGTTTTCAGAATTTGCGTAAGACAAACACATTTTCTTATCTACTTAACGATAAAACATTGCAGTTAATCTATTTAAATTATATTAAAAAGAGACCCTTAGAGACCTTGTAGAAGTTCCACGGCTTACTGGTAAAGCCGGTACAAGGGTAAACTCATATGGGCGCCTACGGCGCTTTTTGGTGGTTTCTGGGATTACTTTCAGCATGGGAGGAGCACTTAGAATAATTTGTGCTTGTGTTTCTTGCATATATATGTTGCTTACGAACCTTCAAATTAACCCGCATGTTCCTACAAGAAGCGTCCTACAACAAACAAGAAGATAATAACCTACGTAGGTATCAAAAGTAACGACGTTCGTACAGGCTTCACACAATATAGTACCGCCCCGAGTTATGATATATTAAATTTTTGTAGTAAAGCCGTTTATGACTGGCTGGCAAAAAGGTAGTACGTGTCGAGGTATGCTTTCAAACATAAACGTACGATTTAATAATCGGATGGTTTTTCACAAAAGCATCATTTGACAATGAATTGTTCTGAGTACCACAATAATAATCGGAAATAATAAATAAAAAGATAGAAAATATTTATTAACACGAACAGTATATACTTCGGTGAATTGGTCTTAATGCCCCTGTTCAGATTGCCAAATCCGCTCCCATCCATCCATCCAACTACTAAAATTACAATTGAACCCACCCAGTGTCATACCACTAATTATATGAAACGAAAGTACATTCTACTCTGTCCCATTATAAGCAGGGGCATACTTTAAGTCTAAGTTTTTAGTGCTAAACGTTGATATCCACACAGATGCAGCTATAAAACAAACTTCTTCGTAACGAAGCTATCGCATGAAAACTATATAAACGGATTCGATATGGCAAAAGTAGAGACTACGTAAACGGTAGAGATTGCATCTGCATACTTTTGAGCGCTAAATAATGAAGCATGAGTTTGTCCACAGAGGTAACGCTACCAGCTTAAGCTTAAGCAACGCAAATCAGAATTGTGTCTGTTTATCCCTAGCGAACTGTTGCCCCTGTCGCAGCGAGATGAGATATTCGAAGGAAAGGGAGTTACATACAGATAGGCATAAGTTGCAACTAGAAACGGACGCATACACTCACGCATTATTGAGAGTATGGTCTTTATGAGCCCACAACATTCTCCTCCGTAGCGACAAGCATTATATAGCTACATCGTATGAGCTGATACGATAGTTTGCAGAACCCCTCAAATGACGCCCCGACATTATTCTAGCCACATACGAATGCAGGATACTTCACAGGATATGCGATCCTGTTTCCGTTCACTGTCAAGCTCTTCCAGACACTTATTGCAACGGGGAGAACATTTGCACAGCAAGAAGAGACATGGACAGAAAACAATGTGAAATCAGCAGGATTTCAGTGGATATAATACAAAAATGACGCAATCATGTAGTTGTATCGTGCTCTGTTAAAAAATATTATTTTTCTGCTATCACACCGTAAGGCTAATCTGGTTATTATGAAATGGAACATTTCCTTAGTCAAATCTTGGTTGAAATTAACCCCCGGCCACTCACATATATACGCCGAAGGGCACTGCTTGCTACCCGATGTTCCCTTGTTAAGGACTTAGTTTTGCAGTTTTACGGATATCTCAAAACATTCAACACCACTGCTGATTATTTTTCTGTTTCCTACCATTCTACCTTAACTTTGAGTCGAAGTTTTGAAAGTAAAATTGATTGGGATTATAGTGCTAATTACTGAACTAATTTGCCAACTGAGAAATAGCCAAGTTTTGACAAATAATCTTTTTTGGTTGCAAGAAATAATGTGTTGTTACTATAAGGCTACAAAGCCATCTTGCTATGACAAATGAATAGAGACACACTGTATAGTTAGCAAATATTACCTAAAAACGAAACAGTTTGCGTCGTTGCGTCCTATGATATTTATAAAACTACGTAGTGTTTATAATACTAACCTATTTATAATACTCACAACCGCTTATATAAATAATCACTCGGCAATAATATTCTCGATAGTATCGTTACTTAACAATATAATTCGACTGCCTTTATGTTATGTACTGCTTAGACAGATGTATATTGATCTGCAATTGGAAACATCTTTTTACTAGACAGCTGCTCACCACCGACTTGTTAGAAACGATCGTGATTGTCACCTCACAGTTGTGTTAAAGCTACTCATTGTAAAGCGGGTTTTTTTCGAAAACTGAAACACAAATGTCTGAATGGCTCATTGAATCTACCTTTGTTGATGAAAGTACCTCATTGAATATTTCTGAAAATTGCTGAAAACTGATCTGACCTAAGGCACCCAATGGCCAGGAGTGATAGCTTAACTTGTACACTATATCAATCAATCTACAACAAATGAACGTGCATAGTCATAGTATCGTTTTTGATTGCTACACGAACTGCGGCTGTTGCGTATCAGCCCCAATCATGAAAAATCACAAAAACGATCATTTTATTTACAGACAGCCATCCTTTGTGATATTTGTTTTCTCGTCCACTGACTCGGATACGCAATCCAGAAAAAAATTAACCCGGTGCTCCACATACTCGATTCGTGGCAGATAGTTCCCTACGCGCCGTTATGCGAATATGTCGGCCGGCCCCTTCCAAAGGCGGACATGGTACATACATCAATTCTGCCAACGCAACGACCATTAACGCCCTGTGAGAAGACTGTAGATGTTGCCGCTATCTGCAAAAAGAAGCGCAAATTGTCGATGCACTACATATGTGTTTACCTGCGGCTAAAGAAGGAAGGTTAAATTTAAAGAATCCACCCAAGTAACCCTAGGAGATCCGCTATAACGTACACGTATACGATAAAACACACGCTGTAAGCCGCATGAACGAAGGCACCATGTTTGATGTTATTAGAATTTAAGGCACGGAATTTTAGTAGCGTGGTATTATATGGAGAAGATGTTAAATGCTAACTCGGATGGCTACGGTTAATGCATAAAGATCGGACTGCGCTGAAATCCGTGGTAATTCCGTACGCTGCTAGACGACTTTAGGATTGAAAATACTGCAGACCAACCACATTAGTCAAATTATATCCTATAGGCTGTGGGCGTTCGTCCAAACCATTAGGTAATGAATGTAGCTTCTCTTTGCATTTATCAAAATCATGAGTTGCACTGGGGCTACATTGTATCGTTTATGGTTCCACCGTTTCACCGCCACAGAGAAAAGCCCAATTAATATTAATTACGGCGCGTCTGGTCCATTTCGGAGTCCATCAAGACCAAACAGTACTAGATGCTAGTCCGAGTAGTAAGCAGTAGCTTCCAGGTTGAGCGGAGCGATATTTTGCTTGATTCCAGCAATATACAAATTAACCGTTAAAGAAAGTGATATTGGTTATCATTTCTTCCAACTAGTAAATTTAACATCTTATCGCGTTGTCCACTCTTATTGAATGGCGAGTGATAGAGGAGCGAGAGAACTTACGACGAATAAATATTTTGAGCCATTTCGCTATACATTGCAGGTAACGAGTCCACGTTCGATGCTGAATGCCTTATTTAGATGGCTGATGGCGTGCGTGATGAAAGCAGCTAGTAACGGGAAAAATGTCAAGTGGGATAGATCCAATGTAGCTGTTTACGATTGCCCGAAGTCTTCATGAATATCTGAGCTTTTTAAAGGCTTACTTGCATTTCAACTTTAGATTGTTTAGTCAAAACTTGTTGCACGATAGAGTGAAATAGGTTTTTAATTGATACTCCTTTGTATATATAGAGCAATTTTTGTATTTATAATAAATTAGTGCATGTAATGGTTTAAGAAATATAATGCAATGTTAGTTCTACCGATTCGGCTCTTTTTTTCCTATGTTCTGAAAATAAAAAGGCCTGTTACAGTCACTTGTGCCGTGCAGTTACTCCCCGACCGCAGCCGTCGGTTTTACTTATTAGAGAGTTAACATGCTTGAGTGCGACATTTATTGTTATAATCTGCCTGTGAAGGGAACGGGGAGAGATTACACTGGTTGAATTGTACTGTTAATTTTTTCGTAATCTTAAAACAATTTTTTTTTTTGTAAATTATGCGGATTTTAGGTATCGAAATGTACTGTTTCGTGCTGCGGCGAAATAGAAATTATTTTATAGAATTATTTTCGCAGGCCATTGTGGTAAAGCAGGATGCCCTGAACTCTGGGAAGTACGCGAAGACTTTTCACACTTTCGAACCGTATTGTGAAGGTCAGCTTTTCTGCAGTTACTCCAGTCTTTCACTAACCAAGTCTCTATGTTTTGAGTTTTGCATTACCTACTAAGCCTGCTAAAAAGACCTCTTTTGTGCGCATCTTATGACTTTGAATTCTAAGCTTCATCAGTGGTGACGTAAACATAAGAACTAGTCCTAACGATCTTAGTATGATGCAGTACTCCATGGGTGATACAATGCCGTGTCGAATATAGCCCTGACATAGATTATATCTAAACAAAGAAGGAAGGATTAAGAATTATGATAACTTTTTTAGCATCGAAATACATCAGCAAATCTAAAAACTGTGCTTTTGTACCGAACGACGGTAAAGGACGAACGAGCAACTATGGCTTGTATTTCATTATTTTTACATTTCCGCGCTTGGTAGTAGCCGTAGGTAATAACACTGCGCTAACGGTGTTAACGAACCACGAAACAATCCCTGCAAATATAGCGGTACCACGAAGTGTATTCGAAAATAATTGTACTAAACTTCAGTTGTCTTCCACAGATGAAAAAATGCGTGGTCCATCCGATTACATAGTTCCGGTTTAGCATAAATATAATCAGTCGTCTGTTCGACACTTGACCAACGTAATTCAAGCCTACCTTCATAGGCATAACCAACCATTGTCCGTTCATACCTAAACGGCTATATCTTTCGTTTCGAATTGATTAATTTTTAGGTAAAATGTCATTGATAACGAACGCGCACGTAATAGTCAAAGAAAACATGTTCGTGGGGCCAAGCCTTTTCTGCTCTCTAAACAATATTGAATCAATGTTGGTTCGGACCTAATAATTGTGCATCTGTCTACCTCACGATGGACGCAAATCAGACTCTAGGCTAAAACATGTCGCAGTCAAATGTTTGAGGTACTGCGATGATAAAACATTGTGTTAGCTGTATTCGTGAATCAAGAGGCTGATCAGAAAGGGAAATGTCCCAATATGACTGCAGAGAAAATCTTATTTTACATTAGGGGTATTCATAATAGCAATAGAAACAATATTTGCACAACCTGTTGCGATCAGAACGAATTACACTAAAAAAAAATCACTAAAAAAGGCACGTGGACCGGGTTCCGCTATCAGAAGTGAACAAGGCGCGCATGTCGCACCGCTATATCGCTAGCGCCATCTACAAGTAACTTGTTAATGTACGCATAGTACTAGATAACTTGTGTCATGATTACACAAGCAATCTTAGCGTTACAACTTGGGAACCACGCGATTGATGGTTTCGCACACACGCAACAGTGGCATAAAATAGCATAGATACAATTCTAATTAATTAACGTTGGCTTTCATTGTAATATCAATAGCCCAAATGAATAAAGACTATGTGGGCACAGGACGCAAACCTCAGCGTTTTTCAAATTTTATGGATAAACGCCAATGAAGAAGTATTTGCTGAGGTTATCCTGTCGTCAGACTGAATTTGGTCTCATACATACGACACCAATGTCGCGAAGCTGAGTTTAAAAATAAAAAAGAAATCTTCACTTATCCTTATGAATATCGATCCTACTCGATACCTCGAAATATTTCGGCAGATACTGGTCAGAGCATTATTGAGTACACCTGTAGATTCAATTTATGCAATGTTATATGAAACGGAAGCAGCAATATTTCGAAGTTTACTTCTGTTATAAGGTAGGTTCATAAAGTGGCTCGTCTGATGGAATACCTAACGGCGATACCAGACGTAAAACTCGAAACGCAAAAGCTTATATTAATCCACGCCTCTGTGCAATGTGTCGACGAGGGTGCATTTTACCTGAGCTTTATTCTTCAGTGTTATGCAAAATTGGGGCCTATTCCATGTGCTTACAGCCTATCCTAAGCGTTTTGCGCTGAACTGAACAGTTCATATAACTATTAGGATTATCGTTTTTCCAAATCGCTCGTCTTGACGGAGGGCCTTAGATAGGAATAAGGCAAGATGATATTAATTGCAGAAATGCTTTACGCTGCGTGCTGAGGTCGGCATAATTAAATCGATGTTTCAAGAGGAACACTTTATTTAGTTTTTACTATGAATTTTTTGGCAGGAGGCCGAGTTGTAGAGGGATTCGTAGCAGACCAGCCGGACACATATCCATGTGTAGTTTAACCTGCTTAACTAATAAAGTCCATACAACCGCGCAAAACAGCGGTATCGTTATGAGACAACTTCAACGACTAGAGACCGCCCGAACGGCAACCCGATTGACATTACTTTCAGGGGCCGACCGTACTGGTTTCCATCAACACATTTTGGTATGTATATGTAATAAAAACGCAGAAAAAATCATTTGCTGCGAAGTCATATCAGTAGAACAACTCGGTGAAAACCCATAAAAGCTAAGGCTATAAAATCTAATAGGTTTTTTTTGTAGTTTAAAGTGCATCATCAGCGACCCGATCTGTTCACGATGAGATCGGGGTCGCAAACTGGGTCAGCGGCCTACCTGTCGACTATGTGAAATATGTACATAAACTTGAAAGTTGACGATGCAACGAAATTGTATTTTTCAAATATATATCATGCACAGAAAAGGAAAAAGCTAAAGTGAATCAAGCATTTATTAAGTTTGAGGTAAATTGATGATTAAACTATAATGTTTCCTCTGAGTTGCCCTTCGCTTCGCACATAGTATATCGGAAGACGTCTTTAGCTTGATCAAACTTAACTGAACAACAACTGTTAGATTTTGTCTTTCTGGTGAGCATGACTCTATTTTTGAGTTTTCAGTTTAAGTTAATCGGTAACCATAGCTCTTCGTTGGATTATACATCCATATATACTATATTTGCTTAGAACAATTCCTATTCATGTAGATTCTCAAAGCATTGTAAACTCAAGTTACGATACACTAGTTTACATAAAATAGAGTACAAGAGCAGGATTACTGTGCATCCTATATAGACTGCAAGCGAAACCGTGCAGCAGCTCAATATTGGCGCGAAGTACGAAGATCTCCGCAAATGACTGGGAACGCAACGTATTGTCTTTATAGTTCATGAGGCGTATAGGTTCCGCCGAGCTATTCCATGTTGTTCTTTAAAGAATCCTGCGCCTGTGTGGAACAGTGTCTATAACGCCTAGGCAGTTTCCTTTCTACATTAGCCATGATGACATCGAGAGACGGGGCCACCAACGTGGTGAGGAACCTAGATTATGAAGAAGTCGTAGCAACTAGAAGGGCAACATCATAAGTTGTTCCGTTTACTTTTTCAGAATTACTCAAACGTTACACACGTTGAAGGCATAGCCCACGACATAGTGAGGGCAATTGGAATAGGAGGTCAACGATTTATACCCTGACCAAACACACTACGCAGTGGGCTGATATTAAAAACTCAAGTGATTTTCAAGCTTCAGAGATTGACCTATTTTTTTTTTTGATTGAGCTATTTTTTTTTACCTAAGTACGTGTTACCTGTGCGTGTTACCCTTGGGAGTGCACAGCGGAATCTGATTTTTTTTTTCAAGACTAATGTACTTCGACCGACACCAATTTACTGTTTGATTTCCAGCTACACTGCGCGTCAAATTCGCACTTTCCCTTAAGCGTAATCCTCTGCTATCATTTACCTTAATATAACTCTTACTATTAAAAAAAAACCAATTCGAAGACACATTATAAACATATACTTGTTATGCAGCCATAGCTTGCTGTTTATCCGGTCGAACATTAATCATCTCTGTCAACATCCGACTGTGTAGTGTTCTATACAATGTTGATAAATTACAATAGACGATTCCAAAACATTGTTTTGAAGAACGATTTTGGACTCATGGAATAACATTGGGAAGTCTGTCAGGGCATATGGTCCAGAGGAAGTACTAATTTGAAGTGTATAGCCCGAACACAGATTTTACTAACTGACATAGGGGTGACTATTGAACTTTAAGACACCAAGTGACTGAGATTCGAAGTCGGGCGAAAGCTGGATCGACGTAAAGCTTAACGGCAGTCCTGGATGCCAAATTCGACAAATTTTACCCTTGACGAAACATGAGTTATAAGCGAATTAAAATTTGAGTTCGGCAATATCTATAGGACCAAGAAGGAGCAGGATGCACTTGCTATGGAACCCATGCATAATGGGGGATGAATTCGGAACGTGTACTGATGGTCTATGTCAATGGAAGTGATGAATCACCACCACTTTCCCACTTTGCTCGATCTGCTGTGTTTCGTCTGCTTAGAGAATTACACAACAAGATTTAACTTGAATTTTTATTGTAGTACTTATTAGCACGAGTGCACTATACCGTTGGGCCATAATAGTTCTGTTGTTTCTGTTGAAGAGGTTACTTGCAACCGTTAACATATTTGTAGAGTTAAGCCTACTATATTTTAATGGAGTGCTAATATTAATATCGAGACCTGAACTTGATGATTTAAATGGTTCCGCACATTTTTAGTTAGTGGCATCGTTAAGTAAAGAGGCCTCATTCATTGCCGTAAAAATAAAGTAATGCATACATAATTTATTGATTAGGATCCAAGTTGCTGAATAAATATATAAACGTCTTTTTATACAACGTTCGAATATAAATAGATACGATAAATTATTGCAATTTAGCTAACATGATAATAATAGCCGATACAAGTAGTACATGAAGCGAAACCCCTTTTTGTCAGACTTAGCAATGAACAAGACACATTTAGAAATTTTCGATACGGAGTAATGCTTTGGCCGATATGTGTGTTAACGCTAGAAACACAAACAAATCTGTGTTTTCGATCGCATCGGCGTGCGAACACATGCGGATCCTTAAGCTGCAAAAGGCTGCGGGTCGCCTACCAAGGCGTATCAAGATCAAACTTGAAAATACTGCGTATGCAGCCTTTAGTAAAATTTGTAATCTATGTTTTTTTAACACGGCACTCGAAATATTGGCTTTATCTACCGCTGTCACGCCTTTAGTCTAATGTATTGCCGAGGAAAATCAGGTAGTATATGTAGGAATATGTGGCCCAGCCTTCCTTGCTGCTTTTACAAAATTTGGCCATATGGCCTCTATTTGGGGGTATTCACATTGTGTAAACTCATTCTCTATTTAATAGATGGTTTATTTCTTCTGGAGTTCTTATTTCCGTTTTTTCTAGCTTATATTGCCCACCGCGTTCTTTTCAAAGTCACGCTGTAAAGCTCAGACTAGTTAAAGCTCCCATAATGCTTTAACCATATTAAGTAAGTTGATTGAGAACATTTATGCAGGCATAGGCAATACAATTATATAATCCATTTCCAAGCACTATAGGCAGGGTGGATAGGTGTTTATACGACAATCATAACGTATCGATTGTTGACATCTACCGAGTTTTTAACTAGTAATACTTGACTGAGTTTTTCATCTGAACTGAATTTTGGTGGGCATGACTATTATAACACGTCCTATAACTCGTATATACGAAATTTCATTCAAAAGGCGTGATTTTCCGTTGCGGGAGGCATGTCGCTCACCGTGCCAGATACATTACTGTCGCAGTACCAGTGCTGAGAGACTCACAACTAAAAAAAAAAAACATCATTACATAGAAATATGTGTGTCGATGTTCTGATTTTTTCAATCCCATTTACAGAAAATGCTGTTTTTAATGCATGTGACCACTGAGTTAGCACACTTTCACCACATTACTCGATTAGCACAGTATTACATTAGTCCTTTCCAGGCATCCTTCCTTATGCATGTAGGGTCTTGTAGGTGAAGTCAATCCAGCCGTGAATATTCTATTGTGCCAACGACTGTTACGAAGGTAAGATGATAAAATAAAACAGGGTAAATTGCGCTTTTTTTACCATATCACTGGATGGCTCACACTGACAGATTAAGCGAAGTCATTGCTCGACAATGCCAAAACGTTAGCCAGATTTCAGATTCAGACTCCCTTAAATGCTTTCTATAAAATTAACGCGCTAACGAACATTACGCTTACTAACAATAAAGATAACACTAAAGAGTATTATCATCGGGTCGTTGGTACAGATGGGTCATGTTTACTCTAATCGGTACATAAGTTCTCAATAGGCAAGAAGCTCAAGTATACTGGACAAAAAAAAACGATTTTTCTTTTATTTAACATTTACTCATTTTTGTCGACTTCGGCTGTCTTTCGCCTTGCCACTGACCTTAAAACACAGTGCCAAATGTATCATAAACATCTTTAAAATTTAAAAAAAAAATACATTAACAAATGGCGCTCTAAGTAGCCCGCCTTTTAATCTGGCCCAAATGCTAATTCAGACTGGCAGCTACTCTATTTCGTGGGATGCACCGAAAACAACTAGGCTATAACAAGCAGAAGTGCTAACGTGCTGAAATGAAAACATATTTGTCTCTAAGAAAATCAAATTTTGTTTAATAATATTTATTTGACAGATCATTCACATATTTAGATGAATCATCGTTATAGCGACCTTTATTTGTTCTCGTTTTGATATATTACCGCTACGATGTGTTTAACTGAAATACCTTTTTTGCGTCAGCAGTAGCCCTAAAATGTTTGCGGCCATGGTGATAGTAAGACAGTAGATTATTCTTGTTCGATTGGGTTGGTTTATCTGATTTTTTCCCATGTAATTTAGACAACAAGAATAATGATCACAATTATAGCAGCAATTGATGATAAGACGATGTTGGCTATGATTCATATACAGTATCTTCCGTATATTGTCAGCCATTTTCTAGGTGAGATTAAAGGATGACCATCTGTCAATATGCTGGGTTTCTAGCTATGCTCCGTACTTCGCTATGCATAACGTGCATAGCCATAGGAACATCACAAACGACCCAATTTTTTTGTGTTTAGGAAGTACCACGTGCCATTAGAGTACAATTACCGTGACAAAAAAATCAGGACGCGAAATGTAATGGATGGTCGTACCAAGGGCGCTGACTAACAAATCTGACTGCACTTGTTAACAAAGGTAAGATAGAGTTATTTGGAAGCTTTTTCTATGGGAAAACGGTTTATGGTGTGCATCGGGATGTCGCTGAGAAGGAGTGCTCAGCCGTCGGGGATGAGGAGTTGTATTAAAGAGGATTGGAGATTCAAAAGCTCTACGGAAAGGTGCATTGGAAAAAGCACCAGTTGTCCTTGTCCTAGTCGTCATCAAAAGCTGTTAAAACTCATAATGCTAACAGATGTCGCTTTGTATCATATCGTTGTTGGGTTACGTTATTGCAATAATCTTCTAATAGTATGTTCATGTATGGTGGGGTCAGATAGAAATGCTATTCAGACTCTTCACATGTGACGCGTGTTGCCAAAGTTCTGCCCAGACTGGTTGGCACCTTTGTTTGTGCCCATCTGCAAATTAATGACACCTTCGCCAGCGCGGAGCTGCTCTTCGGTGAACTCGCGCTTGTTTTCCTCAGAAGGTTTTGGCCCGATGAATGGACCCTGGAACTCAGGATGGAAATAGCACTGCAAAGTACACAGAGCGCACGTAATGGGTGTACCTTCAGTTAATGTGTCACTAAGCACGGTTTGGTCTCCAGCATTAAGCCTCACAAAACTATTTTCGTGTGTTTGAGACTCACCCTGTTTATAGCCGACAAGATATACTATCTGTGTACTTATTTTTGCGAAAAGCCTCAAGACATTATAGAATGTGTATTTAGCGACTTATCATTATCGACAACCAGTATAGTTCTATGTGATGTTGGGCTCTAGTTATTATTCCTGCTGCCCTCTGCGTTCTGAATGGGCCATATGCAACGAAACATATACAGAAGCACAATAATAGATTCGGCGCCTTGAACAATGGAATATCGTTTAGAAAATAGGTAACCTTTTAAAAAAACACATTGTTTTTTATTTAAACAAACTACATGTCAGCTCGTCCCTTTTATACTTACAGCGCGTCCGACGGCCATAAGACACTGGGTAACCTGGGGGATGTTGCGGCGTTCATAGAGATCAACGGTTTGGAACACATCGATCTCGGGCACGCCCCACGCCTTACACGCCTCCTGGAAACGGTTGATATTTTCCATTTGCTTGAACTGTCCGCCGGATGTGTTGATTTTGGAGATACAGCCAGGCATCAGTTTGTTCATAAAGCTGTTGAAAAAATAGTAAAGATAAAAAAAAAAATAGAAATTACACGGACGCTTGTAATATCAGTCTATTATTTAACGTAATTAGAAGCTGATTTGAAATGATCTTCAAAATAATATTCTTTATAATATACTACCGCTTGGACAGTGTTTAATATGAGCTCAATTTTTTAGCGATTCTGCGTTTTTTTTCTAACGTTCATGACTGCATTTTCCGGCGCCACCTGCAAAATTTTAATTCTGGTTGAAGTGTAGTACTGATCCCGCGCCTCGTGTCATGATCCGTAGCAAGTGTTCGCTGCGGCCGACTTGGCACCAAGCAGCTTTGAAATTACGCTGACTAAAAAGCTTTTAAATGTTAGTTATACTTGAGAAGTAGTTGCACAACCAGATCTTCAAGGGTGGGTATCGTCCTTTGCATTTTTCAGACCGGCTGAATACGTACAGCTAAGTAAAGCCGTTTCTTGTCAGATACGCTTGAAAAATTGAACAGGAAGTTTCTTGAACATTCACATGAAGCTTGGAATCATCAGCGCTTCTTTTTCGTTTTGGCCTTATTCTAATATTAGTGTCCTTATCGTTGTTACCGTTGGCTGACCTGAAGCAAAGCTTTGACCTTACTTTCAAGTCCTCAAGCCTTAATTATCCAACAACGATTCCCTCCGTGCACTACGTTAGGTCCTCGACTCTGTGTACTCACTGGCAAAGAATTACGCCGTCCTTGAGCACGTCCTCAATAGCTCCTGCGGGCAGTTTCTGGCCAACAATATCTCCCATCCACGCGAGAATATCGGCTTCTAATTGAGCGTCCCGTTTTCCAGCCAACTGAAGTCCATAGAATCAAGAAACGAGCAAAATAACGAACTTAGAAGATTAAACGGACACGATAACCACATCAAATAAGACGAATCTTGATTTTTCTCTTTTGTATCTTGAAGAAAAAAAGTTAATTCGGACTGAATTTCAGTCTCTGTTACAGATCGGCGTTCAAACGCTTCACCATTAAATTGTCAGAAAAGTGACAGTTTCTGTAGCTAAATTGTTTTGAAGCCAGATAATACAGTTAGTATAGCTTAAATTTTTGATGTCATTTGAAAGTTAGAATTTCACAGTAGTCGGTGTGCCAAAAATCCTTGAGACTTAGAAAAGAAAGAGCACTTTTAAAGTATCTAAAATTTCTACAAAGTTTCGGTGTATTTTATAGTTTTACTACAATTAAAAAACAAGCACTGCCAAGGTCCACAAACAGTTGTGCTGTTTGTGATCAATAAATACTACTGGAAAAAAACAGTCAACGATGCTACACTGTAGCTTTCGTAGCAGAGATTTCAATGTGAAGAATGTACCTTCTCGTGGTCTACCTATTACGCAAAGAATTGATGATGAAATTATTGCGAAAGTTTAGCCAGACCAACATGGAAAATGCCGATGATATGGTTCTAAAAGACACAGCGAAATCGAGCCACTTCTGAGGTGATCGATGACGGATGATGAAGAGTGGATCACATATGGGAACAATATCCGAGAAAGCTTGGGATCAAAACGAAGAAAAACTTAACGATCTGTGATAAAACGTCGACAGACGCCGAAGACTGGAGTGTGGTGGAATTTGAAAGGAATCGTCCGTTATGCGCTGCTGCTTCTCCGTAAAACGATTGACTCGGACCGCTACTATTAACAACCGACAAGACTACAACGAGGTATTGAAAAAAATTTACTGAGCCAGTGAATAGAAGGAGCGTCATCCTCCGCCATGACAACGTTAGGCGATATATATTTTTCATCAATGCATCTCCCGTACAGCCACCATTTTACACCACCGGACCATTGTACTTTAGCTTTTACAAAAGTTTCGTAATGACGTTTATTTAATTTCAATGGATGCATGCAAAATTAAGCTGCTACAACCTCTCGTCCAGAAACTACAAAGGTTCTACATGTTAAGACGTTATTATGAAAGTGTCAGAAGATCCTTGATCAAAATCAACATTTCGATGACTCTAAACATCGCATTCGCATGGATCTAAATCGTCATGATCAATGTAACATCATCTAGGTCATCTGGGTACGATTACGTCAAGGAGCCAGGGAATGAAAGCTAAGTTAGCGCATTCGTATAACTGCATTCTGACCGTTTTTTCGTTGCAACCTTGCCTGCTTAGGCTCTCTATAGCCTCTTAAGAAGAAACAAAACAACCTTTTTTCAGCAGACTTTTACTACGATAAGGTGACATTACGAGGTGACATTTCTTCTGTTTAATTAGCCGTAAGCCACCATTCTACGTTCAGGTTTAATTCCCTATGCGGTTGCCTTCAGGCAGACATTTTAGCCGCATGAGCAATGGAGGTCCGAGCAATACCGCCATCTTTTGATAAGCGACTGGCTATCGGCTGATTTTGGTTGGGTTTCACCAGCAGCGAAGGAAAGACCCATACAAATTAAACATTTGCCATTGGCAGTGTCTGTATGGAAAACCATTATAGATATGTACAAAAGAAGATGCAGAGCTTGTGTATATTAAAATGTACATTACATTCATTTCATCCGATGGGTTTTATAAGTGTCGAAGTTTTACTAATCTATAGTCAAAATGAAACGGGATACTACATTATATTTCAAAAATGAAATCATCTAGTTGCAGTTTATCTCAACGCAAAAGCCCATTTGCCCAGCTGCTGTCTTCGTGGCATCTCTTTTTCCGAGAAACAGTGCAATATTTCTTAACACTAACTACCGAACTCAGGCGTAGGAATTCACAGAAACCATGTGTCCATTACTCTGGTAGATTACCTAAAACTATTACTGAACATTGTTTGTAATAGGATTGTTTACAAGCCTGTATCTGGTCCAGCTTAACGGTCGTCGTTTTCTCAATACAACTAGCTAAGACTACTGGTAATATTAAGCTCATAATCATCTATATATCATATAAGTACCTCCGATGAGCCTCCCTTGATTCCAAATAAAGAAACGTGACTGACAAGTGAGAAATTCGCGTGCACGTTACGATAAAAGGTATGTAAAGTTCTGTATGTAAAGAATGACGGGCCCTATCTAAGATGTCAGACCGTTAAAGGTTTGACGATCAGAATAGCGAGGCCTTCAAGGAGAAAGAAATGCTACCAATATGCCAACAACACCGGACGGCCATATGTAGACGCTAAGGGGTCATAAAAACGTGAAAAGCTACATGAGCCACAAATAGTGGGGCGCTTCTGACCGAGAACCGGTTAAAGGGAAACATTAGTGGATCATCTTGACCTCTATTCAATGGCACGCAGGGTTTTCGAGTCAGAGTTCCTAATCAGAGTTCTCGAAATAAGTATAGCATTAGTTAGAGTGTGGCATAAGCTTAAGCATTGCTTAAGTAATTCACTAACAAGAGAGTGCCTTTGTGCTTGATACATAACGGACTTAACAGTCATTAGGTATAATAGGTAAAGAATGACTGTGCACTTATAAGCATCATTTATATATTTTTCTATTCGTTGTCGTAGACACCTAACGATATTAGACGATATTAGTGAATTTTAATAAGCACTATGTATCAGCAGTAGGAGAGATAGTTTCGAAGACTTCAAGTAGAGTGAGAGAGGGACATGCCATCGAAGTAGGTATAAAAAAAACTAACTAAGACAAAGCTAAATTAGGACGGGAGCGGAGTAAATACGAGAGTTTAAAATAAGATATGATTGAACCGATAAGACGCACTCAGAAATTTTGAACTTAATGCGCCGGGCAGGAGTGCCGCCAAGGTAGAGCAAAAAAAAACCGGAACGAGAGCTGTCGCGAGGGTAAGAGCGGGTCAGAATCAAGCATATAGTAAAACCTGTGATCTGGACTGCATCAGGTGATCTGACTATGTATTAACAGAGCTGCTGTTGCCGTTCTTGGCAACATTGGCTCCTGTTTTTTGCTACAGGAGAAAGGGTCTCTTGCAGAGAGTGTGTCAGAAGTAGTCCACTGAAGAATTTAGGTGCATAACATGTCATGGGCGTTATTCTAGACCAACGATAAGTATACCAGGACAATCCATAGAATGCTTCCTAATGTATACAAGCTAGCCATTATATACAGAGGGTTCCAGTTCGAACGTGACGAAGACATAGAGCGTGCCTCATCATGTATTGATTGTATATTCGCTTTTGGAGTGAAAAATGGGCGCGTAAAAGAGGCGGCGAACACAACAGCTCCTTTTGCTCTCTTCTTAGAAATAAAAGGTTGGAAAAGCTCCTGTCCGGCGCTTTCTCGTTTCTGCAGGTGTGCTCCAGCTCATGGCCACAATGTAAGTTTGACCTGAATAATGGAATAAATTTACGGTATGTACAATGTACAGTATGTAACTGTCGAGCAAAATGGACAGTTTGACGGAACAATGTAAATGAGAAAGGGTTCGTTCTGTGCGAGTGTGTCATGTGACATGACAAATCGATTTTATCCGGTACCAACGAGGGAAGTAACCATAATCTCTGCTTGAGAAAAAATGGCTAACGGCGCTTTTGTGGAGAAAATAAATATTTCAGTGGTGCTTGGCAGTATACTTTAAGAGAATTCGTGTTTTAAACCTATTATGAGATTTCATTATTTACCCGTAGATTGCAACGGATCCTGATATCGGCAGCCTTCTGATGTTAAAAACAAAGCCAAGAACGTTCCTTTGAGAACAAAGCTTAACGTTTTTCAAAGCTTCTTCGTACAGGTCTTGAAATTCTCATATATCAATACCTGGACCTACTTCGTCCTGTAAAGCTTGCTTTTATGAACTGGCTTCGTGGTACAGAAAGTGTGTTGCAGACGCGAGAATCGACTTAAGATTCCTTTAGGTCCTGCTACATGTAGCATACGCATTGCGTTTTATTCAAATGTTACACCTTTACTTACTCACTGGGCTAGTTCGATATATTGTTCTCTTGCAATCTGTCTATGCCTTGCTAATATTGATGAAAGTAAGTCAGCGCGGGATGCACTAGGGTTTTGGATGTTATATTCCACCATAATATTCTATATTCGTTTGTTTAGCTATTCAGAAATTTGGTAACGTCATTCACGGTATCTCGTTTATATCAACAAGGATTAATGGACGTCAACTGCGTGGCAGCGTTTGTGGTTCTATAGATTAGCCTAAGCTGACCTTAATTAGAGCAGACACCCAATGCTTTTCTCTCCAGAAACAGATCCTTCCAGACAAACCATGAAACCAAGCGCCGCGCACGCGCTTTATTTCGGCCTTTGTTTAACTATATGCCGTCGCAATTTTTTTTTAATAGAAGGTGCCATATATATTTGAGGTTATTCATAATGATGCCAGCCGGACATTGTAATAACGACTGCAGAATTACCCCCAATGTCTTTTTAAGAAGAGCTATGTGTCGTTTATACGACGCGACTAAAACTCAGTTTGCAGAGTTCAGAGAGCGGTTCAGAAAAAAACGTTGCAGAACTAAATGTGGAAACTTGTAGTTCCGAAATTTCGGCATAGTTGGAAAGGTAACAGAATGTAGAGTATATGGGGGTGTATGACTGTATACCACTGGGCACACTTTTCACAGCCTCGCCAAGGCCCTCGAAGGAAATCAGTTATTATCGCTTGTCGTCCGGCTTGTTTCCGCAGTTGTCATCTACGTTCGATTCCATCGATGCTCGCTTTTAGGATAAGTCTTCCATTTTTTATGTTCGATTATGACACGCATCAATAATACAGTTATAGATTATGAAATGCGTAGACTATGATAGTGTCTTCGATGTCACATTAAGCTTTATAATTTCTAAACAGGTTAGAGGACGTATGGTATCATGGTAAAACGTAATTACAAAAAGAAAACAAAGAATAAAATTTAAAAAAATATTTTCATTTTACTACTTACATACACACACACACACACACACACACGTAACGATCTTCATTTTTTGCTTTATCCCAACAAAACGAGAATCATTCATTCCATTTTTCAACGAACTTCAATTGACCATATCAATATAGCCAAGATACAAACAAAAAAAGTATAATATTTTTTTGATCTCGATGCTCCAGCCGTATCATGCATAACGAAATCGACTAGATCGTTGTATGGTTAATTATATTCCTTCTGTATGCACCTCACTAGATAATTGGTTATATATATCGATATAGTTCTATGTTACCGTATTACTTTTATAGCGATATAGCCGCTGAGATATACGATGGCGATAGGGACTTTGCAAGCAGCAGTGGGTCCAATGCGTTGCCTTTGTTGCCTAAGGCTAATCGGGTTTATGTGTGCGGCTTGTTCACACTTGACAGCCTCTCTGCGACAGAAATATGTGATTTGACTGCGGTGCAGTTCAATGATCAGCGAAAAGACGCACTGAAGGTCACAGAGCAAAAAACGCTCGAAGTCCCAGAGTCTGAAACGTTGCCAGATTTTGCTAGTGAATCTCAGCCAACCCAAGATTCTTCCTATACAACGCACATATCCTGGACATATAATACGTCCGTTCTAGCAGAGGTCTTTTATAGCACGAAAGAAACAACTAGGAACCTTATTATCATTTAACGTTTACGAGTAAAGCTCATTGGTGGAAAACATTTATAACCATCTCCCAGAGATCGTGACGTCAGACTCGCGAATGTTTCCGAGTTTTTATTTCATTGAGCATAACGATAGCCCATGAATGTACATCGACACCATGTTTGGCCATAGATATTATAGGACGTTATTCAAAGTTTTTTTCGGAAAAAGACGGAGGATATTCCAAGCCAGTCAAAATGCTCCAAATACCCTGGTATTCACCTGGTAATTAATTATACAGCATATGATTCAAGTTTTAAGTTTAATGCTAACGGTGTTCCAGATTGTAGGCCATCAGCACAAAACGAAGCGCCAACGTTCGGCTTCGAACCTGGACCATCTTTCGAATATTATGAATGTTAAGTTGGCTACCGTGTTTCACTCGAGACGTTTGGCTAATTGAACTTCACCCTGAAGGTGCATGTTGAGCTCATGCATGCTACATGCAAGCACCAGCCAGTAACCTCAGTGACGCACGTTTCCAGTGCAAGATTTCAAAATACACAAGCCCGTCCATCACGGTTTCTTCTCGCGTGACTATTATCGTTATTGCTTTTATTAGTATAATCTGAACGTGTTATCAGCAGCCAGACGAGGGAACTAGGAACAGATTTATACGACCACCTTTACGCGAATCCGAGTCTAGAAGCGGAGTACGGATAGGTTTAAGCAATGATACAATGGCTGCGTCAGAACGAAATAGACAGCTAGCTATTCCTAGTAGTCAGGGCCAGTCAAAGCCTCTAAAAAAATCAGAAATAAATCAGAGAAGCGCACAGTCGACGCGTTTGTGTGTCCAGATGTGCCGGTGACGTACCATTCCGTATGGTAGCCTTATAGTGTGTTTGATTGTCGTGTTTTGCAACAGTGATTTAGGAGTTTGATATCTGAATAGACTAAGGCTCGATGCTTAGCCTGAATAATAGGCTAAGAATGGGGTCGGCAGTTCGTGCGACGAAAAATGAAACGTAGCGACAATGAAAATACAGTTATGAGCAAAAGTAAAAATATATTCATCAAAAAGGACAAAAATGTTCGTGCCATAACCACATAGCTGTTAACGTCGGTCATACTTTCTGTCTGTCCTGTATGTCCCTTGATGAGATCGGTAGCAACCCTTTTGGCCAACACGAGCTTAGCTGCCTAAAGAGGAGTCGGGGACGGCGTGGCCTAAGTAGTTAATGCGCATCTCTGCGAATGCGTTATCATGCAACTTATAAGCAAAAAACATGCTACAACGGTGTTTCAAATTTTAACCTTGGAAAGATTTTCCAGATATTAATAACCTGGAAAATAAGATGTTACTAAGATTAACAGCTGGTTGTATGGTTGCTATACCGTTTCATAGTATTATAGGGAAAATTCCAAGTAAATCCAGCAGAATCACTCTTGTGCGACTCTTAATGAGGGCTAGTCCCTGATGTTCTACCTAAAGAAGGTGATTCCGAAGACTTGTTCGCAGAGGATTAACAAATTTGAGAAGTGCAAAGGTTCAACGTCGTTCTATATGCACAGGTAAAGGACATGTTTGCCGGTCGACCTAAAGGACATCAAGTGGCTAAACAGCATTATTAAGAAAAGCGGTTCCTACGTATATCACGATGTATTCCCCGGCCTGGCTAATCTTTCAATTCAAGTTATTAACCAGTTAATTGAAGGAAAAATTCTATTGCTCCGGTATATAATCTGTGTCGAGTTCAGCTTATGTGCATCAGTTACACAATTCTTGTGGTTGGTACACTTCGCTGCCCACGAAAGTAAACACCACATCCTCCTCACATTCGCGTTCATGTTGTTCCGTAACTCAGACGTCGATTGCCTTTTGTTTAGGTTGAGGAACGTCGCCGAATTTCCGCTTTTATGTGTAGACGTGCACACGTAGACAGCAAAAGCATCGACGAACCGATTATCGCGTATAGTTGGTTCCTGCCATTGTCAAAAAGGCCGAACCATTTCCAGTCTAAATGTTATCTGTCTGCCAAATATTGACTACTTGTTTGGGTTATACATCGCGATCCCCTTATTACTGTCCAACTGAAGTCCCAAAGAAACTCCGCAGTCAAGACACAGGCCAAACAAAAGGTGGATAATACTCATGCCGTCTTATCCATGTTGACAACACACCGGCCACAAAGCTGCGTAAACGAGCCACGGGTGGACGCTGGCGTAGTGCATAACGCACGGCAAACCAACAAAATCTCGTTTTCTGCATCCAACATGTTCCCTGTTGCTCTCAGAAAAAAGCTAGTCCAGGTCGTACTTCCATATCTATTGCTTCATAATCTCTCTATTAACGAAAGGAAAGGCGAACTTGCTAAAGAGGAAAGTACTGGATAATATGCTTGGTAAAGAGGGCGCATCTTCCGTTCGCTAAGAGGGAACCCATGCACAATCTACCTTACCTACGTCCTTATTTTGCAGAGCATACATCAAAAAGCAATCAATTTCTACAGAAAACCTTAGTAGACGGCACTTCTGCGGTGAACTAGCGAGTGCCGTACAACGAATGTTCTTGGGTAGGCATATTATCCTCTGCATCGGTTAGTTTTGCGTGTAAAGCACACGACTCAGCAGAGATGGGTCTAAGTATTTGCTGCAAATTCGTGTTTAAGCCCGAGATTTCAATCAAATAATCTAATTTTTTTTTGTTTATGGCATGAGTCAAACTTGCCGCTTGTGTAACGTAGCTGAGCGTATTATACAGTTGCAAATGACCACAATCGATCCGAGAAAATCTTTAGAACAGGATACGATATTACTTATAAATGCCATACGAGTTACCTCACAATACCTAAACCATCAGATGGTATAAGAGCTCGATCATCAGTAGATACAAATATAGTACTACAGTAATAAAATTTACGCTACGAAACGGCGGATTGGCATAATGTGTCCTGTTATTTGTAC
Organism: Varroa jacobsoni; assembly: GCF_002532875.2. Lineage (NCBI taxonomy): Eukaryota > Metazoa > Arthropoda > Arachnida > Mesostigmata > Varroidae > Varroa > Varroa jacobsoni. Next base: position 36,404 of record NW_019213447.1, read on the forward strand.
GACAGAGCTTTGTTCGGATCAGATTATGCAGAAGCCTAGGAACATAGGCGAGCCTTGGGGAATACGAACTAGGCGCAGTTTAGCGCTAAATGGAAGTGTGAAACGTAATAGGAGTTAAACAAAACGCTACAAATACGCTCGTATTGTTGTTAACGGCTACCAATCGATGAAATACATGCTCTTCGAAAGAACGCGGGCCCGGCTTCCATTTTTCACAACAATGTTTCAAAGTAAACAGACAATGACTTGAAATCATCTTTTCAATAATAATATGTATTGGTAATAATCACCTAATTAATAATAATCATCATCTTTATCTATAATCGTGGTTTCTGTGAAGAAAATAACCATACAAAAAATAATGCGAGAACATTCACGTATATGAGCACAGCTTTTGATTTCGTTCGTTCAATACTCAAGGTATACTTTTCTTTGGGGTTGGGGTGGAGGGGTCAAGGCAACTTGCTTTTGTGATAGATCCACTCGTCTCTACGAAACAGCTAGGCGATGGAACATTTTGTAGCGTTATCCTAGCGAACGCCAAGAGTCCTTTTACTGTGTTTATAAGAATAGCTGCTTAAGTTACGACAACTCGTACCTCAAGTTATGTTCTCTTTAGATGTGTATGCGCGAAAAAACAGAACTATAGCGTCAGGTCATGAAAATACTAAAATCACGGATAGCACTTTTACCCTTGCTTTGCTCGATTGGAATTGTAGTATTTTCAGAAAAAAACAGTGCTACGATGTGATGTGGACAAAGCCTAGGTCATTTTGACAACGAATTAAACTGTCAGGTTGGCGGAACCGGCTGGATGTATTACAGCTTCACAGCTAAATGTAGTTGTTACCTCAAGTAAAATCAGTAGAATTAGAGTATTGGTGACCATGCGAAAAAGCTTCTTCGACAGATATCAAATTCTCTACTGGAAGCAACACGTAAACGTAATGGCCTAACGCAATAAGGAATAATTGTCTATAATAATTGAACACGCGACCTGCTTGAGATTGGCTTACGCCTTTGAAAACTATGGGAAGACGGCAGCCGTGACCTATGAATCTTCGAAAAGGACGACTCTTAGCACAGCGTGAACTGGATCAGTCCGTCTTATATCGGTGACCAGTGGCAAATCGAGGCACCAGTAAAGGTCAGACGTATTCGATGAGGCCGCCAACGAAATGTTTCTGCGAATTTTCTGTAAATGAAAAATATGTCGTCTCTCGTGCGTGAAAAAGACCAGTCTATAATGACTGTATGTGAAAAATGTGAGAACTGCGAAAATGCTTCAATACGAAAACGGTTTAATGTTTGATTTCTCACAGAGTACAACGTTGAGCTCCTACATAAATTCGAGCGTATTAAAGATTGAGAATATTAATAGTCTAATAAAGCAACAGGTCATCAAAAAAGCAGGCTTAGCTAAACGTTCTCTTACAATGCATTCGTCAATAAATGAGCTATATAAATGAACACAAACTAGAAGATGATCTGTGGCTTCACGCTTTATTATGTTCATGTATAATTTCATAGACGAGTTTGTATTTGAGCGGCACGCTTATCAGTTAACGATTACTCCAAATTATGTATGCTATTTAACGTTACGTTGAATACAATGAATGGCCTTCTTTCCTAGCAACGATTTTAGGCCAGAAAGTGCCACGAATGTTAGTTTTCTTATTGAATCTAAAATAAAAGCTTACATCGTTATAACTTATTGCATCAAAAATGAAAGCTTCTACCCAGCGATGGAACCGCGCTTGCTTATTATGGGACCAAAGGCTTTAAATCGCTTTATTGTTTTTCGTAAGCTTAGTTACCTTTTTATTTTAAGTTAGTTAACTTTTAATTTTATACCCTTACTGTAGTACTCTGACAGCCGCTTCTGAATAGTACATTATCTATTTAACGAATCAAGATTGTAAAGATGCGAGTATAACATGGGCAAGTCAACTGCGTACGTTTTTATAGCTCTAGCGATTATTGCGCTAGGGACACCCTCGTAAGCAGTCATATTTGGCCTCTAAACTTAGAAAGCCACGTATTTGCTATACGATTTACCGTATGTGTATAGGTTTTGATAATTGAACTCCTAAACTGTTCCCATGTGTCGTTTCGATGACAGCTGTTGCAATTTTTCTACCCTTTCTTTAACTTGTAGTACATTATAAGGCTGAAACGGATTTTTCCTTTAGCAGATAAAGAGCTAATTGATGGTTTATTGAGGCTAATTGAGGGATCGACACATTGTCGAACGCTTTGTTTGGGCTTATTCCTTTCTCAATATCTTTGGAGCCAACTGATGCAGTTTAGAGTAAGGCATTAGCATCGACAAGCCCAACATAGTCCAATTAGGCTTATAAAAGAGGGTTTAGTCTAAAATACAAAATTTACGTTGGAAGTGTATTTTTTACCATGTTGCTTAGCTACACTATTGAAACATAAACAAAGAAGGCTCGTCCTAAGATACTGTACACCTATTGCTCCACGGGTATAAAAAGCTCTCACTTTGAATGAGAGTCTTGCAAGTATATAGTATGAATAATCTGTTGTATATAGTATAAAGGAACACCACACGGCACCACAGAAGCTCAGGTCACGAAAGGAAACTAAATGCGGCTAAACCGATCAAAGCTTTTGCGGGTTTTCCGACACAGACTTCAATTTAAATTTGCTTTTCGACTATAAATGTAATTTAGTAAATTAAAAAATTTTCAGGTACAAGGCCGCATCAATTTGCGTATACCCAACTACGTTAGAACCGGAAATCTGTATATATATATATAACTCTTTTACCTGCGTTCTAATACGATTAGCAATGCCACAACGAACTCAAAGCAACTGGCATTAGTAAGACGAATATCTTAGAAAAGTTTTTTAGTTTAAACTTACTTTATTGGCAACCTGCGCACTTAATCCGTAACCGGGTCCACGGTTGGCCATGATGATATTTTAAGTGCTCGTGTCTCACAGTTTAGCGTATTTCAAGCACTAGTACTAGTAAAGCTTTCACTTACGACTAATTTTCGTCTATATTAGTTTTATAATTGTGTTTCTTATATGAACAGGGTTTCGTATCCCGGCTTCCGTTGAGTTCACTGCAGTTGAGCCCAACACGTAAATGACATTGGGCAAAAAATCTAACAGCACTTAGTCACGGGGTATTCTTAATCGTAAGAGGCGTGGTCTTAGATTGTTTTTCTCGTAAGCGACGTTTAATCGGCACCATGAAAAATGACGCATGGGTAGTTTCTTCCAACGGACTGCGTTTCTCGTTGTTTCGGTCGACGCGGCTGGCCAACGGCGCGACCCGGAGAGCCTTTTATACAACCTACATTCGTCTGGCTGCGCCCACTGTAAATGAAAGAGCCAAGACGAGAGAGCAAGATTCAAGCTCTGCCGGCAAAGCAGTCAATGAACACTTTGTCGAAGAGGGCTCCGGCAGCCCCATAGACCCAACATCCGAGCTTTAGGGTAGCGCTCAACAGAAGCCGCTGCTCTAGATAGTAGTTTGTACCACAACTAGCAAAAACCACCATAAGAGTACCAGTGAAGATGAAAATATTCAAAAGAGACCGGTCCTAAACGTTCAGCCTCATTAGGTTCAGTTAATCTAACGTGTATGATGTAATACAACTGACTAACGTTCGGAATAACTCCTAATAAAACACGGCTGGTTCGTACAGATTTTGATATTAAGCCGTGTACTGACTGCACGTAAACCCAGGTGAGTATGATAACAGTATAATTTAGAGAATAAATAATAAGAATACTGCTTTTCCTTGCGAGGATAAATATAGTTGCGTTAGATGACAATTTGAGGTAGTTGGGAACACGTAGCTTAAGATGATGACAGCTTTCACTGTCGGAGGTCGATCAGCAGATAGAAATTCGGAAGGAAATCTGTTCCAGATTGCTTTAAATGCGTTGAAAACGATCAGACTGTATAAGTAACATAGAGTTAATTGAACCTGTCAATCTCGAGCAATCTCTAGCAATAGTACACATTGAAGGCTGAATTTTCTTTTTAGTACTCAGGTTTTTCGCTTGGTTAACAGGTCTCCTTTGTAAGTGCTGAACAGGTGTGCAAGCTAGGAGTAGTTGCTAGCACTTTATGCTGTATAGAAGAGTTCTCTGAAGACAAATACATTTACTGAATACATCGGTCAGTCAGAGATGAAACGAAATATATATGATTTATAAAGTGTTCAACATATGTTGAATCGGCCAGATGCTTTCGATTAACTTTAGCTGTGAATATTTCAAGTATACCCCCTTGCACTTGTCATTTCGTTGAAGCGGGCTTGACCAGTGCATGGACGCCGCCTAAATTTTTTAGGACACGAGGTAGTGATAATTGTCCGTACTTGTAGGAATTTATTAGTAATTTTATTTGTCCGTATAAACTGTCATCAAAGATGATTTCTAAAAGAATACATCCATTATATTTTTCTGTTCGACATAATTTTCGAGTTTTAAGAAACTTTTTTGAGTTTAAGAAACTTTTCTTTCCAGATTAACTTTGTTAGTAACATATTGAAGTTCAAAAACCGCGCTTTTATAAACAATTTACTTTCAATCAATTTGATATAAAAGAACTGAGACCGTTTGTCCTCTTCGAGAGAGCGAGAGAAGTTCGAAGAGCTTCGTTCGATTGAAGCGAGTATGCTGTGCCTAACTGATATCATGTCCTGAGTAAACCTCTTAATATTCAGAACGCAACTTTGGGATACATACAAATCGAGCAATATGCACAAACATTAATTCGGTGCAAATAGTCCTCTTACGCATATGCATATGCAAACAAACAGCCTTAATCCAGTGCAGATTTCCTCGTATCAGTTGGCGACTTCGAGGTTCTTCACAGCAAAATTAGCTATTTGAACTGGAGAAGTTCGACCTGGACGTTGTGTAAAAAAAAAGAAGTAACTTTTGTTAAAAGCATCAGCAGAGAGAGAACTGCTATGAGCATTTTCTAATTCAGTAAACACATTGCTTCTTTATTAGCTATATACTTAACATATAGCACTTAGTCTGCGCTCGAATTTTTCGGTTTATTGACATATTTCGTCAGCTCGTCCTGGTTGTTTCCCCACAGGCTTTCTGTTCCCTTGCACAAGCGTGGGTTGTCTGAACAATGCTATTAACGCCCACGGTAGGTGCCAATGATTTGAACTGCCAGCACTAGCGTCTTAACAACAAGCGTGAGCGATTAGGTAGTGCGCTCAAAATTCGTTGCAGCTTGCTCAATATCCAAATATTCATAGGGGAAAAGTGTAGCAAATGTGTCGAAGTCAACTGGACAGCGAGTGTATTTAGCGCGTTTTAAGGCAAGCAAGGCAATTGATTAGAAATTATCTATCAGAAAGGGTTTTGCCTTACTAACAGCTTATTTCCTGCTTTCAAAGTCGTCGTCCTCTCTTGATTGTGTACTTTGCCTCACACGACCCTCTCTGTAAGCGAATTCTTTGCTCAGCCACTGAAGATGAATTGTTTCGCTGACCTGGCTTGTTTACACGCTTTGGAAAGAACGTTCGGGATTAGAATGATCTCCCTCGTTGGTGCCCGCTTCTTACCACACGAGGTTGTAGGCCGCTGCTGTAACAACAAAGCGGCGAAACAGGATGAAGATACGTGCTAGGACGAGCTATTGCCGTCACAATTATTACAGCACAAGACGGAGAATGACGACAACAACACTGTCGTGTGGCCCTTTACAGTCGTATGCGCATTATGCGACCTTACGGACTGATGTATATGGTAAAGTACCTCCCCAATAGCGCTATGTTACTTAGAACTACTTCATTAAACGAATGCGGATTTAGTGACCTGTTGTGACCCAATTCATATATATATATATACTGTCTAAACCCAAGTTGACGTCAAGAAACATGGGAACGAAGCATAAGGACATGAAAGAGGACGTTTGTAAAACAAGCCAACTTGGAAGTCCATGCAAATTGATCGCTTAGTATTTTGGGTTCTGATTAAGAGAACATTACCATCAAAACAGCTCTTTTAGATACTCTTACGGGTACTGACGTTAATTTTGATTTTGTGTTGAAGATTAGATCTGTCCGGACCGGCAATATGGTTTTTTTAAATCTTTGTCGATATAGTTTGACGTAGTAGAAAAACGATTAATCTGTTCCAATTTCCGTTTTTACTGCATTGTTATATACGTCTGATTAAGTATACCCTTGTAGTCAAGTTATCACATAGGATTGCACGTACCTTGCCGTTTGTGCTAGTTCACTCACTTCCAGTATAAAGTCCAGACAAGGGGTAGGAAACGCCTGATTGGTGTTGGCCGTTACAGTTATACTGAGTGGTCCCCTTTCCCATAGTGCCCTATCTGAAGCACCACCCGCAAAGGGTTGTTGTACCTACCGAACTACGAGTCTAATCAAACTAGAACATAACGATTGTCCTGGAGCTCATCTAGCGTCAACTGTGTGAATATGGAAGGCGGCCTCTGTCGGTCGCCGTTTGCTTTATGTTGGTTCGCGGCCAGCCGGGTTGATCTCGGTATGAGATCAATAGAAGTCCTCTGGCATGCCTAATAATCCAGGTGGTTCTACGCTTGTTGCCAACAATTTCAAGTCTTACTTGAGATTAACTTGATCCCATTAAGTTGAGCTAGCTCCACTGACAGAGGCCGCTATCACCAGCTTTTAACCGCTTTGTCCGTCTAGGACAATGTAAATATCTTTGCACGAGTTTAACTCAAACAGTATTAGTTCAACATTGTCATTTTAGTCCTCCAGACCTGTTGCTGCCCTAAAAGACTAATTAGCCACGATTCGGCTTCTTAAAAAACATTATTTTAAAAATCGTTTGTTTGTTAAGCTAAAACGAATTGTGTATGATCCAAAGCCAGCATTACATGCATTTACTCAAAGCACTTCCCATCAAGTTCTTTTAGATCTTTCCCTGCCTACTGCACAAATTTAATTTAAGTAGACACAGTCCCGAAACTTTAAAAAATGCAATAAATTAATACTTCATCGATTCCATGCCTGTAGTGATGCTCCACAATAGGGTCGTGATGAGACATTCAAAAATAATAGGTGCCCCTTCAAACAAGTCGTTTGTAATAGAGCGAACCTCCTTCAGGTGTCTTCAATTTTGCATCATGACTTCAATGACTCTGCACAAAAACAGGATCGCTCGAATTAGTTCAACATTTTAGAATAACAAACTTCCAGGTTCTCTTCTATTAGTACTCGATTAAGCTAAAAATGCACTAATACAGGACTAAAGCTTATAAAAACAAAATACAACTCTGTTACTATTAGAAGTTATGTGCAATTTCAATAGTTTTTTTTTTCAGTTCAGAGTTCCTCTAGGTGTGATAACCTTCACTACTAGCGCCAACTGCAATCGGCGGTATAAAAAGGATTCTGCCCTTAAAACGAATGTACCTGTTTACGCAGTTTTCCAAGTGAAATAAATAGAGTTTATTTTGGAAACTGTTCCAAAAAAGAAAACATAGATTTGCTGCGAGACGTATACTAAGCGCACCTAAAACAACTGTTTAAAGAAAAGACAGCGTATCATTCGGGTCGACGATCCTATATAGGGACGATTCGAGGGACCTAGAAAGATTAGCATTTTCAAAACATATCTGGTAGTTTGAGTGAGCATTTTCCTGACCCTCTACTAATATCGTATATGGATTTAGTAAATTTTGTTAGCTCGATGAATATTTGAAATTGTATAATGCCCTTGTAAATATGTCAAGGCTCTCACCGAGACAAGTAGTTCCGCGTCAAATAGGAGATTGAAGAATATCTATGATATTCTTCACTTGAATCTCCAGTATCGAATTGGTAAGGTTATGTGTTTTACAGTTAATCAGATAAAGTAACAAGCTGTTTTGAATCAAACGTAATAATTATTCTATCTTCATTAAGGTTATAATTGAACGTACGATAGAATTGAATCAGACTAGAAAATGTTTTTTACCATTCCAGAATTGCTCTAGCGCCTTATTTTATTCAGTTGATCAAATACGGGACTGGTCATGTTATTCTACGTCGCACCGCCGCCTTGTTCTCATCCCGTTTGACGACTACTTCTTCGATCTTGTAAACGAAATAAACGCTTAGCCTATGTAAAGGAGACGAGCACGATCTGTATGTACGACAAACAGTGAATGTAGCTGATTCAGCTGATGCAGCTCGGGCTGACCTTTAATTCAATGTTAGCCCCGGCTATCGTACTCAATATGCATCACACCGCGATATCGTCATGTCGTGCACAAACCAGCCGTTTTATGTTGTATCTAGGCCACTTGACTAACCGACCATACCAGTACACAACTAGCCTTCATGTCTAGAAGAAAATCGGCCTCTAGAAGAAAAGCTTCGATATCTCACCAGGTCCTAAATAAGGAACGCGTACACGTTCTGTTTCTATTGCTTTCGATAAGAAGGAAAAATAACTATCAAGTGAATAGAAGAACTAATTGGCCAGCTAGTCTGTCTAGCCTTGTAAGTATCAATGCGTTCGATTCGCGTTCACTGGACGGCAAAACGTCAACAATCACACAAAACTCCTGAGTATCCTTAACTTGTGGCTGTTCTCGCTGTATAACAGCAAGTTACATATAGCTCACATCAGCCCCGTTTCATCAAGGAACACCTAACCCGTGAACGACGGAAACGGAACTGAACGCTTGGGTTGCTCATTTCTCTTACGACAATCAGATACAAACAATACGTTCACTCGACCCGAAACAGCAGCCAGCTGCCTTTGTGCCTTACGATAGCCTTAGCATCCTTTTGGGATATATATATGGTCAAATATAGCACTAGCTATATATGAACCGCTTTGTCGTTTATCTCTACTAGTAGCTTATCGCTCTTCGTGCTTACAACTGTCGTCTGCTATTGCCTTTGCTGCAATTACAGCAGACTTCGGTCAAAGATTGGCTCAACCTTGCATCTGGTACAGCAGCAGAATTTTCCACTGCCTTGTCCCCAACGCAAAGTCCTATTGCGTCAAGCGTATACACACTGATTTTAGCCAGATGAAGGAAAGTTCAAAGACGTATAGAAATAAATCCTCTCGTTTTCTTTACTTTGGCTAATGCGGGTTTTCTTCGGACAACTGTCAGTCGTGTTCTCGATAAATAACAACGCTATTATTTAACCTAATGCTTTTGGTCATATGGGCAACGTACGAATTATCCTCAGACGCTCGTGGTCGCATTAAGTTCCTAGAAACTGTTGGCGAACCTTTAAAGTATAATGAACTAAAAATTACGTTTACATAAAAGCACAGACCAATGTCGTTTTCAGATATAGAAATGGATATTTACAAGTTTTCTAAGTTGAAATGAGTCCCTCCTTTTTTCTAGCGCCTTGAGAAATTTTTTTGGTTAATTCTTGTCTATATCAACGGATTTTACATGATACGACTGGTGAACTTATCCTTAGCTCAACGTTCGTTCTGAAGCTGCCACAACTTCACAAAAATAGATGTGGATATTTTGCAAACGTCCATATTGAGATCTATTCCAGTTGCTTTATCTAAATCATGCTATTATAGATCTGACGCTTGCCAATGTATTTCTAAACAATTTGTATATCTGTTTTTGTCACTAAGAGTCACTCATTCATCCATCCATTTGTTCAGGGAATAGGGTACGGAATGAAAGGAAAGTAAATGTTTGCGAAGATATGTACTGTTGTTTGAAACATTAGTCGTTTATACCCAAAACAATTTCTAGTTCCTTCAGTCAGAAGGGCCAGGCCTTATAAAATAGTGCAGTCGTTACTTAAAATTTTTAAGAGCGCAAAGCACTGGCAGAGCATTTCTACGTTAAACTCGAATTCAAGACGTTCTTGACGCTTTTCATCTAATTTATTGCAACCTCTATCAAGGCGCCTGTCGACTATAGCGTTGCTGAGACGTTTTTTTTTGCGGTTATAACGAATTTGGATGATTTATGGATCGAGGAAGAGCACGATATCCACTTAACTGTAATTTTGAGTTATTAGGAAACTTATATGAGCTGAACGTTTATAAAACTGCACGTCGGCGTGTCTGTTGTTGCTAGGAGACTGGTAACAGATATGAAATTTCAGTTCCAACTAACTAACATTATTATTCAGCACTTTTATCATGAGAGATATCAGTAAGGCGATATGGTTGGCGATATTGTCGCAATGCATCAATAAACCTAGAAACTTAATAACCAGAATTGCTTGCATTTTAAGATGGAACTGCGCGTTATGTCAGGATATGGGGCACGCAGGAGACACGTAAATAGGCCTTCTAGCTGGTTGGCCAAACTTGAGTTAGAAACTTTTCAAAAGCTCTGGATATCAGACCGAAGTGATGGTTGCATCCTGCTAAGCTTTATCGTAGAGTGCTCCCAATATTGGTCTCGTTTCGAAACACCGAATCCAAACGTACTTATAACAAGTGGAAAAAGACAGAACAGTTAAACAGAGCCGCCAGCCCTTCTATAATCCGTCCTTCTCCTAATGAAAAACCCATCTGCTCGTGATAGCAAAACTCGGCCATATACTTTGAATCGGTAATTGCCACACCTACCGGAGTTGCGAAATCGATCTGCCCCTGGCAGCGCTAATATTCACAATTTGTTGAAGACTGAAGTGTAAGCGGAAATATCTTGCGAAAATTTCACGCATCGTCGTAGCAAATTCACTCATAAGTCTTCTAGTGGAAAACAGATGTCATCGCCTACCTTGTTGGCCACGGTAGCGCTCAGGCCGTACGAGGGTCCACGTCCGCTCATGTTGTCGTAAGCGTAAGCTAAGATACTTAAAGCACTACCACACTGCCTAAAAGTCTAGCTAGACTCAAGTTTAGCGACTATCACTGAAAGACCCTGGCTGATCTCGTAGTCGAATCGTTACTTCGACTATCAACGAAATAGATAGGAAAAGATAACGGAGGTCCTATTCCTGCGGCACGCAAGAAGGTAGTGGTCTAGGAGTGTCCGCCCGCCGTCCTATATGATCTCGCACCGTGAGTGTCAATACCGCCTTCACGGACAGGGTGGTTGAGGAGATGGTGCAGTAGAGAGTGGCCTTAGCGGCGCGAGGTTGTGCTGTCGGCCGACGCCAGAAGAATAACGCAACCAAAAACCGACAATAACTGCGTTAGTTGGCCGTAAGCTTCTCTTTCGAGCATGATGCTTAGAGGCGAAGACCAGCGCAGACCGTCAAGGGTTCGCTCAAGACAGCCCACCCTCGCTCGGCTTCTAGACTGCCTGACTAATACATTTTTACGTATATTGCGATCGTGTTGGTAAACGTGCAGGTTACTATGTGATGCCAACGAAGATAGGTCCCTTGTAAGACGGGTTTCATTGATCCTCGTTGTCTTCTGAGACATCGCACTTCACTAACAGTAGCCGGTATGCACAGATGAAATAACACAAGACATGATTTCCCTATGAGTATAATTTCAAATTGACTGATTATCACTGAGTGTGACATTTGTAAATGATTCATGTCCCGTTCAGATCTATGAGTTTAAGTTTAATACGTGTCGCTAGTGGGGTTCGAACCGCAAAAACTGGCTTTGGCCGCAAGTATATGTAAGTAGTTTTCCTTCGTGGCGGTTGAAATTCGTATGCAATAAACTAACACGCATCTGTTCTTCATCTTAGAAGCGAAGACCCGTTTGTACTCTTCCCGTTCCCCAAGCAGGCCGTATATCTTACTGGTTGATCGTTATCACTAAGCAACACTTACATTACAAATGCTGTTTTCGGATTACGTCAAACAGGAAAAATACGGAATTCAGGAGAATGGCAAGGTGAATCTTTTTAGTAGGAGTCTTAAGGTCCGCATGCTTTAATGGTGTCACTACGATGAATGTATTTCTTTTCAATAAACCGAGGTATAAGTCGTGTAGATCGTGTATTTTGATGCGCCCAATGGAATAGCATGCCTAGAAGTTTTCGCTCGCTTAATTAGTCTTCAATATAGTGTGTTGTCTTCTGCGACGAGAAGCAGCTTGATGGAACTCTAATGGGCTATTTCATTTCCATAGAGTAGATAATGTATCAGATTGGCGGAGGTAAGTCGGAGGCTCTGTACCGTACGTACCTATCCGACCGTAAAAAAAATGCACGCCAGTATTAGTCAATTGTAAGTTATACATATGTGTGTCTGTATAACGGTATCGCGGCTCGAGTAGTGCTTCATTTGTTATGGAAAACGATCACATCGATTGTGATTCCAGTTTGTGATGTAGAGCCAATCGTCTTCTGTCAAATACAACACCCCTTTTATTAATAGATAATAATGGCGATTACTAACTATCATCAAATAGACACAGAAAAAAAAAACAAATACGGTAATAGTAGTCTATCTTGGAAGCTTCTGAAAGGGAATGTCTGTAGCGTATTGCCCTATGCACATCTAGCTTTCAAAGCACCCTCCATTTTGCTGTCTACCTACACCGACATTCAGCGAGTAAGCGAGCTTTTGCATCTTTCGCAATTAAAAGATCTTCCTTTGTAATGAAAATCATTTGATTTATCTAATTCTTCCTTCGGACGACATACGTTAACCTGAGTTAACTTCGTTAAGGACTATTATTATATAATGTACTTTCGATTAATGCAAAAACTATTTCTGTAGGATGTTCTTAAACAGGCCACTTAAGCACGTATAGGCGTATTAGCATTTTGATCGGTAGTTCTGATACGTTATCATTCATGCATACCTTTAAGCTCGCAGGTAACATCTGCTAGCTATTCATTAGGATGCTGTACATATCTAACTAAAGCTCTGTGCAGCACAGCGTATGACGTGCCACCCACGTACATTGATCAGCCTTAACATTATCAGTAACAATTAATCCCAACAATTGACGCGATCTTAGTAGAAGGAAATACTCGTACGCTGTGCACTAGATTCTCCTGCAGCCATCAAAAACGTTTCAATATTCAGACTTGGGAAAGATTCGGTTTACTGTAATCGTACGTTACCGGTATCGTATACAGCTCAAGATAACCGGACTGCAAATGTGACCAGCTTTCAAACCCGGTTTGACGATTTCAAACCCCGAGCGTTTGAAACCGTCAAATAAGCTGCAATTAATTACGCTTGGAGGTAGCATCTGATAATTTTATAATTCCCATCTGTATTTTCTATCATCGGTCATCATCTGATGAATCATCAATGAATTTCGGTATACGGCAAGTGGTAGTTAGTTATAGAGGTATAGAAACTAATGATAGTTTTCTAGCTCTGTTTCTCTTGCAGACGAAACCCTTTAGAAGTTAGCGATGGTAACTAACTATTTATCTAGTTTTTACATTCATTCATCTAGAGTTTCGAAAATTTCTATCTGCGAGTCCAACCTGATTCAAGCAGCAGAAACATTGGCCGTTGAGCTAATAGCAGCCATACGTCAAGAATAGAGAATTCAGGGCGAAATGCTCGGATTAGTCCAATAGCATGGTACGTTTCGTGTTCCTAACCGTCTAAGCTGTACCCCTTCGCATCTTTATTTCTGTTCACTTTCTATATTTGAAATAGTAACTTAGAAGTTCACTACATGCTATACCCCCAGGCGTCGTTGCTGAACTTGGTAGTCAGAGCTAAACTATAACAATTAATGAGATAGTAATATTTTCGTTTTTGAAGTAATTGGCAACTAGAAAGAGGATCATAGCTATCTAGAAATATTACTCTTTATGCTACGTAAACTTTAATTGCAACCCTGAAAACTATCGTTTTTAAGGTTGCATGGTCCCCCCTTCAACCATACCATATAAACGCTACATCTCCTTATGACGTTTTTAGGCTTCTAGGACAAAATGTGAGAGAATGTAATCCTAAATAAGTTGCTGGTACTCGTAAAGCTTGCGCAACTCAATCTAGCTTTATCCAATAATATACTTATTATCTTAGCGTGGTACGCAACACAAAAAACAAAAAGCTCTCCCAAATCAATTTCCAGTTTTCCAGAAGTTTCAATTCATCACTCCGATAGTATTTTCATTATGCTTAGAGTCAAATCTCTTATGTGTGATCATATAGTATATAACATGACCTTGTAAGACTAGCTTAATTTATGTTGCCATCTCCCATTCGGACAGACGAAATCGCTGAAGAGAAAGCACTTTGAAGTACTCTATAACGTAAGGTGGAAGCACTCACGAGTACTATGAAAAAATTATTTGACAACCCAACATGTTGTTTGATCGCAAAGCAGTTTTTCGAGAATTAGGGACCTAAAGTTAAAAAGCTTATCATAAACGGAAACTACGTCAAACTAATACGTTCATGAGAGATGCGTTTGTCGATACATTCAGATGTTTCATCCAGATATCTATTGCCGTTCAGAGGAGATCTATGAACAGACGACATCAATCGTGTCCGCCATTTACTCTGTGTGTATGTTCACTTTCTACAATGTAAAGCCAACAATTTCATTCTAATTGAGTCCGTCCTATACACACCCAGGCGAATTATATTGTTTTATTACAGGATCGCTGACAATTAGAAGTAACGAGGTAGGTACCTCTAAACACAAAAAAGCAAATTCCTTTTTACTTGATTCTAAATTTGTGATCGGCATCGCGCCTTGTCGTCAGTCAATCTTGTGAGCTTATTGTTAACGCGAGCTAAATAACGAAATATAATTCGGAAATTCCGAAGTATATTCCTTAATGAGGACAAGCCTAAGGTTTAATGATGTCACGCCTGAAAGAAACTAAGGCGTTCTTTGTCATGGGTAATTTTGCCTATAAATAATTATCGAAGCTAAACTTCTAAAATAATTCAAAAACATAGTTCTTTAGAATTATCTTAGAAAGATTTAATAATGCTAGTACGATGCTGTACAACCCGCGGAGCGATGCCGGTTTAAACACACTGGGTTCGTTGAGTTAGAGGCTACCACTCGTAGTAGGCACATTTGCTAGAAAGAAGATATCCCTTTCAGAACTTCTGCTTCGAAAAGAAGAGTTTTTAGTTCAATTCAATTCAACGGACCAACGTGAAGGTGATCTTTCATATTATTAAGGCGCGTTGCGACATAAGGTCAACTGTATAATCTAAAACTCTATAATCGTAGCTAAATACGATATTATCTAAATTGAAAAGGTCCTCATGAACGAACACATTTAGGCGGCGAAAAAAGGACTTCAAACGAATACCACAATAAAATATGCTGTTTTAAGTACAACATCGAAGCGCAGGTACTAGTAAAATGTTTGCACAGAGAGCACCGTTCAAGAGGTAATCGATGTTGCTGGTTACTTGAATAATCGATTTCAACTCGAAAAAATCGTCCTTAACCCATTATCACTTACTCTAGGGTTTTTCCTGGAATACGGGTACGGTTCCCATTTTGCCGAGGCCAAGAATCCACCATGGTAATTGCACCAAAAGGGTTAACAGTTGATAACATATCCTGGAATCTCTATGCGGATGCTCTGTACTGGCTGTTTCGGAGACGAAAGTGTACAGTACAAACCTAGAAATCCAAATATGCCTTAATAATTAAGTTTTTTTGTAATAGCCTTGTATATTCTAAACCTTACGACCCGAATAGCATCTTGTATAATTGGCTTTGTAGTGGCACACGTATAATTTAGTTGGACTATTTTTATGAAGCGCGTTTCAGGGAGACCTTAACTAGGTACTGACATATTGTTATTGCATCATTTACTATTACGATTAGAAAGCCTTCGAACGTCATTGTAAGGGTCATTTTCGAAAGTTCCTAGTCGAACTTTTGAAGACGACCTAGAAAATAGTTCGGATACGAATTTAAGGGATTATCGAAGGAATAGCTAGATTTTAAAAAAATTGTTTATTTAAATTAAATTGAAAAAGTAGTTCAGCATCGATGTATCTCCAAAATATTGAAAACACTGTAAATTGTTCTGTGCATCGCAGTTTTACAATAGGATGTTTTTAAGGTAATTTGTGCCCGGTTTGAATTTAGCTGTAGATAGTTAGTTCACATGTAGAACTAGCTTGGTAGGATACTTTAGAAAGACTTGCGATGCTGGTGTAACTAAATTCATCTGTAGGGATACTGTAATATGGATGCTGTTTAGGTATATGAAAATAAAGAGAGCAATTCCACCAGATTAAAATAGTTTTTTAAGTCGTGTTGAAATGTCTCAGACACATCTAAACTTAGAACAAAATCATCGAAACAAATATCACATTTTAAAACATACCCAAGGACTTAAGCTTTTCGTATTGATGCTGCGGATTGTCTTTTTGCTTCTCGTTTCTCTCAAATATTATATATTCTCTCAAATTATAATTTGCAAAAAATAGATATAAAAGAGAAACTAGTACTACAAAAAAATTGCAAATTGTATGATGTGGCGCTGGTGTACACCCTATTTAACGATGTCAGCCCTAGGGATTTTTATGCACCTGTCTAGTAAGTAAGTTGTTCTATAGGGGCGCTTGCTAGCTTTGAGCATTACTATTACTTCCACTTGTGCAAAATAATCGAATATATATTGTTATTACCATTGTGTTCTTGCTACGAGAACCCTTCAAAAGCATCACTGTCTCTAGCTGTCATTTCGCAATGTCTGCCTAAGAAGAGTGATATCCCGCGCAGTCGACGACTAAACGACCCGCCATTGACAGACAGGAAGGGTCAACCCGTGACCAATAGAAAGAAGATACGATTTTTTGATAATCTGATGATAGGAGAAACAAGCAGGAATAGATTTACGGCATGCTGCTTTTTCAAATGGAAATGCTAGTATTTTCATACACGGGGCCCCACATCGTGAAAAAGACTTCAATGGAAACAACGCTAACCCTCTCTCTCTCTCTCTCTCTCTCTCTCTCTCTCTCTCTCTCTCTCTCTCTCTCTCTGGCTCTTCGTTGACTTGAGTAACCTTTGAGGCCTGTAGTTAGCCGTCTAATTAAGTACTTTATGTTTGAACCGTAATGCTAGCACCAAGCAGCTTACGCATGGTAATGAATAACAACGACCAAAGCGGACTGAATCATAGGCTGTGCTTGAGGAATCGGACCACTGTCTGAGACAGTTCCTTCAGGTGGATGCACAAGCACAAAAAAATCCGAATCGGAAATGAACAGTCTTTTAATTAGGCGCTAAACTATATCGTGTAAGCCTGTTTAACGTGAGCCAGCATTACTATATAGCGCTAACTTCTATTGCATTCTGTACTTTTACAGATTATCCTTTGCTGAACAAGGTTAGTCAGAAATGGTAAAATCATAGTCACGAGCAGTTAGTTCTCTCTTGATATTTGTTACGCTCTTTGGTTTGCCTTTTGCGTTCGCTATTGCTTTTTTCTTACATATTGTATCAGTGCTGCGATAAGCAAAAGGGATGTTAAGGGTCCTCTGATCAAGTCAGTCACATCCCCCGTCCGATCTGATTCAATAGATGACTGCTGTCAGGCCACGGCAGTCGTCTGTGTGTTTCGACGCCGTGCCAGTCGCATTTTAGCCTGTGTACATGTAGTGGCGATACCTGCAACGACAGTTGCAAAACCGGCATCCGGCTGGGTGCCGGTCTGTCGCCTTCTGTAGCCTCTTTACCGTCCAGTGTACAACTCCCCATCCGCTCAGTGTCGTTGTATGAGAAATGGTGCCAAGACATGTAGTAATGTTTCTTCTATGTGAAGGAAAAGGGTCACACATTCTTCTGTTGCTGCCGCTTTATGAGAGCAGCGTAAGGTGAACTTCCAGAGAAATCTCGATGTGCTCAATATGAAACGCTATTCCGGCGCTGATGACCAGCTTACGCTTGTTTGCGTGTCGGCCTGCCTGCCTGCCTGCTTTCACAAGTTTCTCGTTCGACTTTGGTGACTGACTCCTCGCCGCTGATTGCTCTGTTTTTCTGAGGCTATCTATTTGAAAAGCGAGCGTCATTATAGCTACGACAGCCGGCCCTCTTTACCCTCCTGTTCTAAAATCGTGTCCAACAACCATCCGTGGCCGTAGTCACTGATCAAATATTTGGCAAGAGCTGTTTTCGGCTACAGGGCAATGATCTAAAAGAGCTTTCTCCATCGCCAGTGTCGTTGCTACTGCCACGTGTTCCAGCAATGGCAACTTTCTGGCGATTATGCAGAGCTACAGCGCGGACTCTGGGGCTGACGACCGGGCGTATACTCGACCCAGTGGGTTGATGCTGGTGCAGAGTTCCGAAAAAACAAAAGAAATAGACAGACGCCGAGATAGAGAGCGAAAGGTAAGGGCGAAGTGGCGAACAAGCGAGTAAGAGAGCGGTGATGTCATCATCGAGATACACGGGAAAGGCGGTATTTCGAAACGCTGGCCAACGTTGAAACATCGTTGGGCATCTGGCATCAACCCAGACGGTGTCACTCAGAGAAGCGACTGGAAAATCGCTGCCCTCGCTAAGATGACGCCAGAAAGAAGAGCACGATAAAAAGGAAATCGACCGACTCAATTGTTTCTTCTTTCCCAAAAGAACAGATCTATTGAGCGGACTCACTGCGACATACGTTGGCTTTCCGACGTTCAAGCGTGGCCTTAATTTTACTGTTCTAATTATTATTAATGAAAGCGAAGCCGACGAAGGGACAACAATTTGTCCAAATAAACTGCCATTCTACCTTAGGTAAGACGAAAAAAGGCCGTGAAAGACCTTTCTAGATTACAGCTAGCAATCGCATAGGTATGTATTTGTAAAACTGGGACAGTGTATTACATATGAAGTGTGTTTGTGAAAAAAAGCTTAAATCTGTTTTAATTGTTTTGTCCTTAATTGCATCCATATCTTCGATTCTCTTGGTGTTTCTGAAAATCTGAAGAATTCACAGCTTAGGCGTTCAAAGAATCGGTAAAAACCCTCTTCGCCTCAAAAAAACAATAAAATTTATGTTTTTTATTAAATCTAATAGATATTTTTGCCATTCTAGTTTTTGGAGTGCTTACGTTGCGGGTTTCTTTGGTACATATCATCAAAAAAGCTGGACGGGGAAAAACGAAGTCGATTTCAACACACGGAACTCCCAGGCCTCAGAACTAATTAAAAAGGCGAAATCTTCACATTCCAATCCACTAACGATTTCAATGAAAACTAAATCAGTTTATTATATAAAATAAATACCGCTTTTCTTCGACCAGACTGGACTTCGGCTTTTTTTCCATCTAGGAACTTCGAATGTACGTATGATACCATTGCACATAGTGTTTATATATTAACAATTGAAATTCTTTGCCTAAAAATAACTATATATGTTTTATAATATACGCTATCATTAAAGAAAACTTGAGTTATGGGACAGTCATCTATGATGCCAGATAAAACCGTATGACAGTATAAATACGTAATAAGGTATCCATTTAGCATGTCGAGCTAAATTTAATAGGTTTTTCTGTATCATTCAAATGTAGAGGATGTTATTTGTAAGGTCGCATTATACATTTTGGTTAGGCATCTTTGTGTGGTAGGTACCTGTATATTTTCTATATGGATACAAGCTGCTCAGAATAGATCACAGATTTCTATGCATCGTTAAACAGTAAAAGTTTTTCACCATTAAGAGAAAGTCGTTTTTTTCTTTTTTTGTTATAACGGTAAAGCCTACGTAATACGCAAGTTATTTGAGGCAGTAGACTAGCTACGCAGAGAACGTAAAAAGTAAGTTGCTACAGTTGTCTTTGTATAGAAATGCAAAGGTTACCATATGTCTATCTCGTGCTTCACTTTCACGAACAAATTCTTCCCTCGAATATATAATTCGACAATCCAATGCAATATCAACTATTCTAATGCGATAGAGAACATTCGATGAATCTATTTAAAAGAACATTTTCACTTCGGTGCGTATCTAGTCTATAGCATTGAAACGTCAATCTCGCAACTTTCGTATCCGCCTCGCTTGTAGGTATTGATTTAGCCTGATGACGGTTTTTGTAACGACACCTCCAACTTACGACTACCCCAGAACGTTTTTCTGCTTTCAGCAATTATAAGTAACGTTCTATATTCAAACATATCAAAAGTCACTGGCATAACCGGCCAATGCCTATGTGTGTGGTTATAAACATGTAGTATAACACTGCTAAAAGGGTCGAACTATAAGAGGGCCATGAGCCACAACGATAGCGAAATTTGAATGCAACGTGACTCACGCCGCAGATAATCCTGGGAAAATCATTGCCCTCTTGGATACAAAACCCTTGAACAGCCATGACTCGTGCCAAGTGCCCTATGCGCTTAATTTCTAGCCTTTTTATTACTCGTCCTGCTAAACCCAGCTGAAGCTATTAAATGATATACATGGTATATATTTGAAAATGACTGAATGTTTACATTGGGCTAATCCAGTTGGACTCTGACCCAAGAAATATATGAAACCGAATCGTATGATAGTTCGATATTTCAAAATTAAATGACTTTACCCTAGGTAACTGAAGCTGATTATCCTCTAAGTAACTAAGTGCGCGATATGTATTGTGCATTTTTTTAGGAAAACTTAAGTGTTGTCGAACTGACAGTTTTCGTAAGAAGTCATTGTTCCACTGTCAAGCGTCAACCTATTTAAGTTTCTATTGTACTCTATTCTATACAATCGATACTTCTGATAACGTTCTTGTAACTCCACAAGCTGATCTGACTGCGAAGATTTTGCGATTGACCCTGTAATTCAGGCTGACCACAAATTTACCATGCTGCACATACACGCAGAAAACCCGATCTTGGGGATACCTCTGTTAAACGTCCGTAAAGGAATTTTCTTGGGATATCCTAGCTCAGTAATATTTAACTTTACAACAACTTGATAATAGATTACCTTAAAATTTATAACAACTGATTTACTGTTTACCCTTGCAAGATACAATAGTTAGTCAAGCAGAACGAGAAAACTTGATTTTGTAGCTGCAATGTCCCTATTGTCTCAACAGGTATATTGCAACGGACTCGATGTACAGGTGTATTTTTTTTTGCACTTAAGTAAAATGTATTTATTCTAAAGCATTGTCAAGTTCAATGTTACTCGATATAGCTTTCGGCCGTAATAATATTTATTATTACAGTTACTTTATTGAATGTGGCCTTTCTTTTCTGTGACGATCACCTTAACAAACGCAACAATCTACAGCGAGATTAGAATTTCATAAACTTTCTACTCAATAAAATTGAATGAAGGTGGCCTAATTTAAATAGGACATTCAAGTTCATTCTAAAATAAAGCACATTTGTATGTTAACTAATTAGTCGTGGTTAGCTGATGTCATAAATTCAGCTCTGCTTCTATTATACCTGATTTGAAAATATCCTAAGCTCGGTTAATTCTCAGTAATCAGTGAGTAACAGTGTTGTACTATCGCATGTAATTTGCCTTGGTTCAGACGTAATTTTCTGATTAAGCCGAATGATGTTTGCAATGCACAATGACTCATCAGCGTACGATATAAATTGTCGGTCCGTTTATACTGTCCTCCATTCGCTATCGAGTTTATTTCCAGCTGTTGAACAACGAGATCAGACACGAGTGAGGTCGTCGTCGTCGTCGTCAAAACAAGGTATCAGATGATTCATCTTGACGTAATTATCGAGATGGTGTCTAAGTAAACAATGGTCTCAATGTTTGTATATTTGGCTGCAGGCCAATTCGGCCTCACAATGAGGTATCAACGGAGAAAGCCTCTAGGAGGCATTATTTTTTACGCCTTCGGTTGACTCAAGACAAAAGAAGACACGTAAGTATTTCTAGCGTCATGTAGTGTGCGAAGATTGCAGTAAGTTACAAATAAGCTAGTTCAGATAGCACTGCCCGTATACGTATAATAACCCATAATATCAGTATTAAACCGTCAGAGAGAATAGTTCCTAATAGTTAGGATCGCTAACAGCGACACAGGCAATGTTTCCATTATAGTCAAGACGATGGAATCAGAGTCAGGGGCTGTTGGAATACTGTCACAATGGTTCCAGATCGGCGATTCCTCCAAGGGCCCTAACTTCGACTGACCTGAAGACTGTGATGCGCCAAATTCGAAGATACCAAATCGGGCTCAAAATATCCAGATAGTTGAGATTAATTATCCGACTAAACCTAATGCTACGACTCTTCCAAGACATTAAATATTTGCTGCCAGACATTAATGTTATTGAAGCTGTTCGATCTAGTTTTTATCATCCGCGTATCATCTAGGCCTTACCGTTGCGTTTGGCTATTCAACTCCTAGGTCGAGATTTAGTGATAGCGATTAAGTAACCCTTGTCGGATTGCAACCTATACTGCCGCCACTCACCGGGCGTTAGTCGGTAATAGATTTAGTGGCTGCGCAGACAAAAAGGCAGTTTCAGAGCTTAATCAGGCGCCTGGTTAGCTTTTTTGGGATGGCCCAAAAACCAACCGATAGCCATCATTTTGGCCAAGGTCTACAAGCAACACTAATAGGGAGACGACAAGGCCGCATGAGCAGAGGGTGCGGCGACGGCGACGGTGGCGTCGCCGTTCAGAATCACACTATCCCTTTCTCAAACGTCTACCTAAATGGTGCAAACCATTTACGTGGTTGCATAATGGTAGAAGATGGTGGTATCTGGTTTTCTGAGTTCCAGGTCTGGTTTGAGAGAGTTTGTTCTCAGTTTTTCGGTCTAGTGTCAAATGGGGAACGCAAGATAGCGCTCGGTACACACCAGCCTTCCGTCGTACAGACGTCTACGTGAATTAAACGTACGAGGTACTGTGTGGCTCTATGTTGGTGACAACTGGGAATGCTTACTCCACATGTAACCGTAAGGTTGTTAACTTGAGACCTGAGGTCGAGTCCCGTGCGAGCAAATTGTCAGCTTGTCGCGGCGGAGTTCCGCTGAAGGAGGTTATTTTTCTCGAAGTGAGGGAAAGAATGAAAAAATTGCTTACAAAAATGTATAAAATGCCCTCAGTACCAATAGCAAACGATGGTCGAACAAGGCGGTAGAAAATCTAAAAGACAGCGGAGTCAACAGGACTATTATAGCCGTAAAGCATAGCTATCACGGTTGTACACTAACTGAATATATAGATATTTGGCCGTTTTCTTCTTCTTATAGGTGTCTGATGTGATTTTTCATCACAACAAAATCATTACGCAGACACACACAGGCACGCTTGGTTACCCTGTCCGAAAGCATGAAATTTAAATCTGATCGGCAGATTACGTTATATCATTCATGTGTTTATATTTTCGTACCGGTCGTGGACGAGAAGAAGCCTTGATTGAGTCTCATCAAAAATTCGCATGAATTCGTTTATGATATAAAAAAACAAGCCAACTACGACTGACTAATTTTTGGGGGTAGTTGTGTGTGGGGTGGACAAACTAACCGCTACTTAGCCACGACGAAGAACTGTACTGGACCTACCAAGCTCATGGCGATCGAATAGAAATAAAATACGTGCCTCTGCACGGAACTAAAATATGAAACATAGTAACACATAAATCTTTATGAATCCATCTGTCTTATAGTAAATACCTTTTGTTATAGTGGTGTAAGAAATAGTGCTGCGACTGATATGACGTAAATTTTTCACTGACCCTATTTATTGTACGTAATTACTTCTACGTAGATAATTATCATTATTGTGCTTTAGTCGAAAAAAATACACGTAGTCGTTTTACATACAGGATGCTTGAGAAAGCTATAATTTTAAAGAAACGTACCCAACCCAGTAGAAAATTGCCATAAAAACACTATATGACCGTTTGCACAACACATCTCTGAGACAACGTCAAGAATACAACAACCCGAATCGGTGATTCTATTGTTGGCCGTATCCTTACTCAATTGGAAAACTGCAATTTCTGGACTCCGTTTTGCAGCATCCAATTTAACGTCCTGCATCTACGCTCGCCGGTCCTGCACACCTGAAAATAGCACAGCTAACTGACAGACCTGCTATGTGCAGGGCAGGCTTAGATAAGGCAAACAGTTTACGACGTATACCTGTATCAGAGAGTATGAACGTGAGCTCATAAGTATACGCTGGTTGATTTATGCGACAACAATTAGTCGGCTGAGACAGTATCGTTTAGACGTGCCTTGTCTGTAATAGAATCTCCCTTACTCGACCCCGCAATTTAGGTACACTCGTAGAATTTCTAACCAATGATAGAAGGCTTGACTATAATCGTATATCCTTCCGCTCAAGTAATGCTTTCCCGTCTGTCGTTGACGTCTATCATAGTAAATGCCAGCTGGGACTATAGCAAAATTACCGCGTACAGACTTGTCCGCAAAATGGTTTGGGTGTTCAATATGGATCTTTGAGCGCATCGCTTTGATAACTTTGATACGAAAAAGGAGAAATAAGGAAAAATGGTTAATAACTATATGCGTTCCTGATATAATTATTTTGTTGTCATGTAAGTCTACTAAAGAAACCCTATACGAGTCCCCTTCAGATAATCTTAGAAGCCATAGTAAAAAAACAGATAGACACTTCCCGCAGGCTGTAGTACTTTACGTGCGCTCGTACATGATTTTACCGGTAAAGATATCGGAGATTCGGCAACAGTAGCAATGCATAGTTGACCTCGCCTAGCTGTAGTGAGGAGGCCATAACCACTTTGTCCCAGCTTGGGCGAACCAGATCTACAATATGCTGGGAGCTAAACCTCAGTTTTTGTGTCCATTATAAGATGCGCGAGTAAGACTGAAAGTTAGAAAAGCAAGTACAAGGATTTAAGTAGACGCTGGTGTGGGAGTGTTCTGCCTGACGCCAGACATCTTCAAAAGTACACTTTTCCATTGCAACGATTTAATAGGCCGTTAACGGAGTTGTCCGTTCCTTCGATAAGAATAAGATGCAGCCAATAGCAGCAAAGCGTTTAGCTATAAAGAAGGAAGGTAACGACTGTAAAAGGGGAATATCATATCACCAAGCGCATCTGTGACACGAGATTTGTGTGTAGAAGTTTCCGTCATGTAACTGAGCTCGATCTACATCAGCTAGGGGCTAGCGTGGGTAACCTTTGACTTACCTGTGCTGTACAATTGTAACGTTTTAAAGACTGATCTTCTGTATCATAAATAGGTATTAGAAATCCATTCGACTTCGTACCATCAAATGGGACCGTAATAGTCTACTACGATCTCTAAACTCTCTTCTTCTCGGAAGCACCAAAACCGACAGCTTCTAAAAGGTACTTTTCTAGTCAGACATGCTATCATTACTCGGTCAAGCGACAACTTGGTGAACTCCTATGGTTAGTTGCTATTTAATGTCGATCCTCTTGGCTCAGCCGATGATTGTAAGAAGGCACTATGCAGGCAGCGTTGACGTTGGCGTGACGGTAGGTTCCTGGGAACCTCAGATCGCTAACGTTATCCAAAGTGAAACTATGAAGATTGATATGAGAAACGTTATTCAATTGCTAAAAATCGTTAGGGCTAAATCGGGTCAATCAACAACTGATTGTGATAAACGGAATGTTTTACGGGGTTCATCTTTGCTAGGATTATAGGAAGTTATCGTTTTCCCTTTACTGATGGGCGTTAGATGCGCTTCCAGTGCGTTGATGGTTAAAGTATTGTCAATTAAAGTGCCAGCGTATTCTTTTTGACGTTTAAATCAGTGGTATTCACTACATTTCTTTTCGTTTTCAACTAAACCAGCTACATGTGCAGCCCCCGCTATTGCTGGTCAGGCCAACTTCTTCGGGCAAACAAAATAGCCCGCAGAATTCTGTTAACCGTTGCACCTTAGCGTGAGGAAATCCTATTACGGCAAAAGTAGCCTCATATACGAGAAATCAGACATTTACTGATATCCTGCGTACATCTATGTACTTCGCTTATTAGTTCCGAGTTTCGTCTGGATTATAAAAGGGCAATATGGCAAATCTACATCACACTATGACCGTAGCAATTCAGGCGTTTACTAAAATTATCGCAAAGTAGTAGTCAACTGTTCCCTTTGCCTTATAGAGAATCAGTTTAGGCCGATGCTGTACTAAGGACATAAGTTGTTCTATACATTTCAGGCTTTTGTATTATCTCCCGTTCTATTACATCGGATTGGCTAGACAGTAGTCTGAAGCAACAAACACGCAGTTCCGTCAAGCAATGGTTCCCCGTATCAATTTTACCGTGACTGAGTGGATACCGTCACTTTAGGATGCCGTTACATTTTGTACCAGCGCGGTCTAGCAAAGAGGAAAACATCGCCTCCCGTACATTGAGTCTCTCCCGATTCACTAGAAGCTTCCATCTGTTTACGCACCCGCTGGGTATCTCATCCAAAGTTGAAAACAATGCAGTACTCCCTTTAGATATGGTAAAGCAGGTATCAGAAGGAAGATTCGCTTTAGTGAATAATTGCGTAGCCTTATGTATACACGTAAAGACACACCATAATTCACATAGATGCTACAGAATTGTTTTCTTTAATAAATCTTAATAACCATGTTTCCTAATAAAGATGACGCTTCTTCATGCCTCCAAACCTAATCGATTCTAAAGCTATCGCACTCCGAAATGCCGCGTGTCATTTCAGTTGATAGGTCACCCTCTGTTTAAATAAGCTTCGTACCTTTGGCCCTCGATACTGCATTGATGACGCATATGCCTACCAAACTTAGAAGTACATGAGATCGTCTAAGTTCGAAATCAGTCATCGACTGACACACTCTGTTTTGCGCCAGGAATAGATCGTCTAAAGGAATACTTAACGACCCAGAACATCTATTAAGCTTCTTGATTTTTTAGACAGAAAAAACCCTAAACACTAAATGAATTCATACGAAAGATCACTTAAACATGGATAGACACCTTTATTCCACCTCGCACAATGAATCGCAGCAATGGGCTAGACGTGTCTCATTGGAAATATTTAGAAAAATATGCAGCTGTTAAGAAATGGAGCAGCAGATCTTGATAACAAAGCTACCATAACAAAAGGACAAATCGTATCTCAATAATCGCGCAGTTCAAATTATAGCCTACGAACTTCGCACAAAAACATTGAGCCAAAGAAGTAATTTAAGATAGTATATAGGTTTATTTGATTTTTAAGTTAAGAGGCGATTCGAGGCCCTTAAATAGCGCTACGTCATTTCTAACGTAAACCCAACAGAAATAGAAAAACACGAAAAAGTTTTTATTTAGCGAAAACACTTTTTATTCAATAGGGCCTGCATTGTCCATGGGTAATTCAGAATATGGTCAAAGATGCAATATATACCCTATTTTGTTGCAGCCACATCGCAAACTTGACTGAAAGAGCCGCTTCATAATATTAAGACAAATATAATCCTATAGAATAAGACTGTATGTGGCGTTAGGTGTCTATCTTCGCAATCCATATTTAGATCGTTTTTGTAGACAAGAAAGACTAAGGGGTTTTAGAAACTCGAACTAACCACCATCATATATCTAACTTTACGTCGAATCTCCTATAATTGCTTAGACAGGCAACTCCGACTATGAAATACTGTGAGTTTTGACATTTTAGCATGTCCTTTGTGACTATAGCAGGTAGAATCTCGTTTTTTTTTCAAAAAGCATTTTTACTATTACTAGCCATGCGAGGTTCATTGCGTCGGCTTGTAGGTTTACAAACATTTGTTAAGATTTAAGATCCTGCAGTATTTTCCATCGTGTCGAAAATAACATAGATGGACGTTTTTGCCCGATTCCAATAAATCCTCAAGTGCATTTTTAACTGGACTTCCACAGCACAGAAGTTACATATTGATCCTTGAAATATTGGCTTTACGGTAGAATGGCTCTTCTCAGAACTGGAAGTTTGCGCATCCTGAAAGCGAACTTCGTATGATGGCTTGATTTACCTTCAAAGAGTTTAGTAGGAACTGACTCGTGCGTACGCAAAAACGTGACTACGTTGATATTGGTATCTGCAGGTCCACATAATCTCCACGACGAGTTTTACATAGGGCCTTGAGTTGATAAATACTCAGCTAACTTCCTGCGCTGAATTTCTTCAAAGGGCCAGGACCATTTGAATTATAATCCTAAGAAATTCGGCTTCCAGATCGAATACATACATGTCGATTTCTTTCTATTGTCACTATTTATTTGACCGGGTATATTACAACGTCAGTCAACGGAAGAGACCGCCAAAGCGCGCCTATCGCCTAAGCAACAAAATACTTAGAAATCAGCTCAGCAACTTAGAATACAAACCCTATTCAGTGTTTCGCTTTTTTTCAAGAGATTTATGATAGTCCTGCTCCGTAGTCTCACTTAATGTCATGTAGTTTAATTTACTGTTCGGCGTAAATTCTCATATATCTGTGCGCATATTGGATAGGTCGTTGTCAGATATGCTTGCATTTTATTGGGGGCATTGATATACAAATTGCGCACGATTGATCCGCTGACGATAATCGCTTCGATCACTGGGGCCAATAGGAGAAGGCAGACCTACGGTTAGCAATGACTCTCGACTAATGTTCTTTATTAGAAAGTAGATCGTGTATTCAATAATACAATACAATGAATCCTTCCTTCGAAAGGATGCGTTTTCCTATATTGAGCTGCGCACGTGTATAGCAGCTAGAAATTGACTTACCTGCAGACGCAGACGTGGGGGACCCAACACTTAATACTTGTAAATCTTTGTTCCTGGTGAATAAAAAACGTTCGAGAAATTTATTGCGTCATTCGCACGTTTCACGTAATGTACTGACTACATTTTTGAAGATCTTGAGGACTGCCTTTAATGCGTTACTCGAATCTAAAAGAACAGAACTTACCTATCTTATTCCGTAATTTTCTTTATTGTTCTAGTTAAATTAGAGAAAAGTATCAATTCCTACTTATTGCGAACCAAACTAGGTATAATAACGTATATCAGGGAAGTACAACTTATCTCTCAAATGGTTCGTCTAAATCTAACCAATCTATCTATAATTATTTAGCACCTGCGTACGATCTTCCGCGTAGAATAGATCTGTCGCATCATAAAGCACTGCAAGGAAAGGCAAAGGCGGAAAACCAGCTCCTTGTTATATGTTCTACTTTTTTAAAGTCTTCCTGTGCGAACGTCATTCGCAGTCCAGTTTACTGTTATTCAGAGAATTCAATAGCTGGAAACATTTTTCGTGATAAAACACGGAGTGAAAACCCATCTTATAATAACCCCAGTGGCGTATTTGTAACATTGACAAAAATGAGCGCATTGGCACCAGCATCGGCGAAACATTCATGAAACCACAAACCACAAATGAAATCACAAACCAGCCCGGTCTGCTATGTTTGTATAACGTGTTACCGCACTGCAACCTTGTCTCACTGACAATCAATTGGCAACTGTGTGTACAAGTCATTCAGTATATCATTATCCTTACCTAGTAGACAGAAGGGCTACTACAAACTTTCGGTAATGTTGCTCTTGCAGACATACGACGCCATCACAGGCTCAAGCTAGTCCCACAAAAAACGGACGCAATATTCGAAGTGGTTACAGGGTACCGTGAGCTGAGGGAACATTGATTCACAAGACACAGCAAAATACAATCAAAGCTATCTTTTTTTTTGTGGAAAAATGAAAAGTAACGGCAGTGAGCGCTACCTACGATTGTCTATGTCCACCGCATTCCAATTCATCTGTCGACCATTTTTTTTTTCGACAGAAAAACCGACAGATTTTTACAAATCGAAATCCTTCTGCTGTTCAAGGCTCACGTGTATATAGTTTGCAGATGGGCATACGGCTGCGCTGGTTTCTTGTGCTGCTTTTTCCGTCTTCAATTTGGAGCGTTGGTCGTCTCCGACTAAGTGACCTTTCGACGTATTACGAAAGGTTCCATTTCGAAGGGTTGAAATTCTAGACCTTTGCGGAGCGGAAAATTTGATCTTCTTCAGTACATCGAATTTTTATGATAAATATGTAAGCCCTTTGTCCTCCATCGAGCTATCCGTGGATTTTGTTAGTCAAACTATGAATAGAATTATATATTAGTTGCGGCAGCTATCGATCAATAGATTGAGTATATTAATTAGATATGTAATATAGGTCTGATATAATGAAAAGGTCCTAGTGTGAAAAATAATAATTAGTAGAAAAGGCCTATTGGTTTTCTTCGCAGAACTCGAATCAAGCACACGAAATGTATTTAGTATATAAATAATAAAGATGATGAAACATTATGGTAAGCAATGATGGCAACTGACTTGTTAATAAAGGTCACATATCGCTCTCACTCTCGACAGATCGCTGCACACTTGCTTAAATCTTGGCTACTGCGAGAGGGGAAACATCGAAGACAAAGTCGACTATTTATGTTACTGGATAGACAGTAGTTGTCTGCAGCATTGTACACTGGACTTTCAAGCTGTGAGTAATCATAAGATAGGCAAAAACCCGAGTTAATGCAGGCGATCAACAAGATGACGTGTGTCCTAATTAGGGTTCACAGGCACTCTGCCTAACAGAGACGTTATACATCACGCAAAGTCAAATACACATTTCAATTTTACCAGTCCGTTGGCTTAACGCATCGAGTACCAAAAGTAGATGATATATACTTCTGAAAGACTAGTTCTTTCCAAGCGAAAGTAACAAATCATGTGCTAGTAGTTGTTTATTCAATTGTTATTATTCAATTAATGATTGTTATTATTTTCAACTATTGCATTCTTGCTTGGCACGGTGCAACGTTGATCAGATAGTAGGGAATGCTCGAAAGTGCTACGTTCACCATTCATACGTATCTGTAACTTGTTCGCGGCACTCGTTAATAGATTGGTGCATTGTCTAGAGATCTGGAACAGTGCATCCTACTGCGTACGTGTCAATGACTGTTAGGTGTGATCTTTTCGTTCTATTGTCAAAGTTGGCCGTGGTTAAAATATAGAGGGAGAAACAGGTCATTTCCAAGGCTCTTCACAAAATTTAGACGTTAACGAACATTGAGCCGTTATTTGTATACTTGTTTTGTGTATAAGTATCTACATGTTAACATATTTATTTTTATTTTCGCTCAACTGTTAACCCTTCCTTTTAATGCTAGTTTCTACATCAACTTGCTTAGGTGATACAAAGGAACACAAAGATGCTTAAGCCAATCAGATCAACTACAATTCTTTTGAGATGGCCTAGAAAAGCGAGGAGCTTCTTCCGAAAATTAGGACACACTAATTCATTCAAGAAAAGCCATAAACTATAATCGTTCCTTTTTACGGTCTTGCGTATTATTAGGCTTTGCGTGTCACTTTCGCAAATCTGCCGGCAGTCTTTGCAGACTTTCTGCATTTACGCGCCTCAACAGAGAAATGACCCGAATCGTCATGAGGAACTTTCGGTTCTCTACCGAAATAAGCTTTACTTCTCTGTGTCCAAGTTTTGTGTGCACCGATTGTGTGCGCACAAAATAGGTTCCTTTGTGCGATCTTACGTAAGTAAGAAAGAGCGATTATTAGGAGGAGCATTTCGACAAACGTACAGCTATGCTCACTAGACGTCGTTGGAAAAGTCTACTATATACAATATTATAGCCCATATCGCTCTACTGTTATTATGAGTACTAAGTGCACCCCCCGGCTCAGAGAGAAATGAAGGGATTTTTACTGAGAAATATTTACCTCGATATTTATTGTGTAGACGAGCTAACATACAGCGTAATGGAACGCGCACGCAAACGATTCACATAAAAATATGTATGTTGAACGATCCGGTCATCATGCAGCATCAATTAGCAGAAAAATCCAGTGGGTGAAGAGATTTTCGCCGCAAACCTCTATTCGGCATGCGTTGAAGACTATCGCTCATCTGGAAGATGTGACATTTTGTTGTATTGCAGCTATCGCAGAGGCTAACGAAGGATCTGAGATGGCTGTCCACTGTATAGATAACAATAGACACCTAGCTGAGCTGACTGAAAAAACCGGAACGACCGTCGTATTTCTATACTTTTTTGCGCAGTGGTGCGGTCCTTGCAGGTTACTCGGGCCTATTTTCGAACAACTTAGCGAACGTCATCCAAGGTGTTTATTCGTTAAGGTACGAATAGTTATATATTGTGGACTGCATGCCAGGAAAAGTGGTATACTATTGGTCCAGTATGCTTCATAGCTCTTTTTTCAAGCGTATTAAAGGTGAATGACAATTGAGAGGTTGCTAAGATTATTTACAGACGCCATAGATACTAACGTGGCAATATCAAAATAACAATTCAAGAATTCTCTAGCAGTCTTTCTAGATCGCATTTGCGTATCAGACGCATACAATATACGTGTCTGATTGTGCTGTGTACCTATGGCCCTTTTTCAACTCTTCGTAACTATCGAGGCGGATGTTGACCTGTTAGAGGAATCGGCCGTGGAGGAGCACCGTGTCCAGTCGTTGCCAACTTTCATAGTATTCAAGGTATATATATATCAGGATGTCCTATATATCAAGCTTTTTCAAAGGTATGAAATGCTTACCGGATACAAATGCCCAAAACACGGCTAACAAGCTGCACCTTGAATTCTGATAGCTTTTCATTTACGTTTATTCAGAAGTGAAATCTTCTAAAAACAAAAAAAGAAAAATACAAGTGCGAAAAAACTCAGTGAAAAAACGTTCCACGATTTGAAATCTTTTCCATTCTACACTGTGATAATTCTCGAATACTTACTAGCAGAACAGCAGTTAATCTTAATAGGTCCTGAACACAGACGTCCGGAATAACGCGCACGTTCACATTGTCCGTAAGATTTTGAATAACTCAATAGCTTAATAATGAGAACTGAAATCGATCCATCAACATTGGCGTTCATGCATCGGCTTTCGCGAACGCCTATTCCAATGTTTGCGTCAGACTCAGAATTTAATATATCAGTTCCTGTTTCTAGTTTAATCAGGTTCGGTACCCTGCCGCTCTAGTCCTCTAAACGTTTACTCAGGCGACGTAAGCAAGGTAAACATAACAAGTGTCGTTGCGTCCTGCACAAGTACGACATGTCCAATGTCAATGAATAAAAGGCTTAACTTTGTTAATGACAACTAAATATCTAATATTATATACATATTCTATTTGCATCGCATTGTACCGTCCATATCGTTACTGAAAATTTCATGAGTATTTGCTAGCTTGATGTTACTGTCACAGATAGCCTCGTCTAATATTCATACTACTACTACTGTCACGCCAGCACTGCCAGTTAGCGTAATCGTAGACGCGTTTCTTTCAAATCATACTTTTAAAAACGTGCACACACATAGAGAATGGCGCTGCCAGCGTGTTAACTAGGCAAAACAACCGTTGAAAATGATTCGTTACAGCTGAGATGATAACAATCGTTTTTTTTTGTTTCATATACATATAGAAATGTTACAGTGGATGCTTAGAGAATATAGTTCGCCAAGCTGGCTTTGATGTCGAGTTCTCAAAGTTTACGGTATATTTTATGCACTTCGAGTGTTTTGTGGCGAGGTATTGCTTTGTTAGCTCAGCCTGGCCCAGCAGCGCACCGATACGATTGACAGCATAGAGTCGTAGTAGTAGTAGTAGTAGTAGTCACGCAGCGAGCTTCACTAGTGAAGCACTTCTTAAGAGGTTGGCGCCTTTGTGAGTAGTTGCCGGCCAGTGACGGCTTTCAGATAAATGACTGATCGTTTATTGATCATTCACAGTACTATTCTATAAATCATTATAATTCAGATTTACGGTCATTGTCGTTACGCTTGTAATAGCTGAGCATAGCGATGCTCTATGAACGCTGTGCTGTTATATAATGCTGAAGAGGAATGTAATGGATATGGATATATTCACAACTTCGTTGTGTTTGACGCTGAAAGGTTTTATTTTACATGTTGTTTCCAGGGGGGTCGCAAACTGGGCAGACTTGTGACCCCGCACGAAGGAGCTTTGCAAGAATTTATCGCTAAGTTCGATGACTGCCCTGTAGGAGCAAAGTCATAACGCCTTTGGCAACATCTCGTAAGTACGCTATGCGTGTTCGCAACGGTCTTTCAAAAATGCATATGCATTTGTGCTGTATTACTGCTTTGACTTTATCCTTTATTATCTGAAATAAATTGATTTAGCTAAAACGTAGTCTAGGCAAATACAAAATCTAAAGACGAACCGACATAACTTTTAGAACAGTGTCCCAACTTTGGAAAGAAGACGCCCTTGAAAAGACGCTCGCAGCAAATAACAGACTAACTTCATATTTTTGTCCGGAGCCCTAGCGGTAGCGGATTCCGAATAAAGAGTTCGCAGGTCGCGTGTATTTCGTCATAGGGGTAAACGATATTCAGTCATCGCGTAGATCCATTATGGAATTGTAACTAATTTAGAATAAAAACAATTTTTGCCAGACAAACTCAGTCAAGGATGCATTGTCCATTGTTAGCATAATGTTCCATAAATTAATATCTTTATTCACGATAAACTTTGTAGAGAAATTGATTTTTTTTTTATTAGGAGAGTCGCCCAAAGATCGGGAAGGACAACAGCCGGAAGAAACAAGTCAAAGTTGCGAAACCGGTAAGGTAAAAACATCTCATTTAAATTCGTACAACTTTTAGCAAATCATCAAGGATGTTTGAGATTTGGCGATGTCATCACTGAACAGTACGCTGTTTCTATTCGCCATAGGCAAGCAAATTTTTTGGCCGTTTTGTTTTAAATAATCAGTCGAATTGTTCATAACGTTCAGGTTCCTTGGAAGAAGCTCATAGAAGATATTTCTTCTATGATTCTACTAAACGGACAGTATTGCCTCTTTAACTACGATCTGCTCTAAATGACATCATTGTAAGTGATCGTCTATCACTGTCTTTTTATTCAATTCTAGAAAATAATCGGTCGTGTAAATATTGGTAAGCGGTCAACTCTTAAGCAACAATTGACGTAATTGTTACTTGTTAGGGATCCCTGAACAGACGACGTTGACGTTCCTATGTTTCTACAATTTAAAATGTGTGACAATTTAAAAAAGCGGCTGCTGTACACAGTAAAAATTTCAGCGTCCTAGTAGTGATAGGGTCCAACCGCACATGGTTTACTATGGTTCTGCAACAATTACTTTAAAAACAAGCTGCATTTTTCTGACAGTATAATAACATACTGTTAGGTTCGTGCATTAACGCAAATTTCCTCACGACCTTGAATCGAACTTAGCCTTTTCTAGAAACAAACTCCAAGGTCGACCTTAAATAGGACCTCGACACTTCGATCATTGAAGCCTAGTGCAAATTGACAGAAATGGACAATCAAATCAAATATGACACCACAAATATTATGTCAAACCACTTTTTTGTCGCCTATCATCGTTTGTTGCATCAAAATTGTCCCGGAGCTAACTTACCGACCAGTCTATTAGTTCTGTGTATAACAATATTTATATAAAGTAAGTACATACTCGATGCAAATTGAGAAACAGTTTGGATATTCTAGGAATAAGCTTTCTTTCGATAGATTACCCATTATTTTGAATGTATCATACGCAAACTCAAAATGTGGCAACAAGCATTATTTATTTGTATTCGAATCTACCTAATTCAAGAAGACTAGCAAGTCACCATCCAAGGCCGTGGCATTTGAACCATAGAGTGACCTTCAAACATATAGTCATTACCAGCTTAACAACCCATCAACCATGTTACATAATGCATCCGGTATATGCACGCTTAATTTTGATGAACTTCTCGGAGGGCATCATACAAAAATTGCCTCTTTTCCTTTTCTTTTTTTTTATTAAGCCCCCCCTCAAGATCACGACATTACATGTAAATAGAGCAGTTTGATTACATTACGTACATCTTACAGCTTTTATCATCTAACGCTTCCATAGCCCTATGGATCCAGCAATCGAGACAATTATCTATCTATCTATCTATATTTGTATTTGATATATCTATGGATATTTCGTGTCATTCCTAAGTATCAACAATTAAAGCAATTACACGAAGCATAAGAAATAGTTTATTCACGCGGATCATGTCTTCCAGAATAGGGATTAATGTGAGATAGGAAAACATTGGAAACCGATCTAATAGAAACAAAGTTAACCTTCATAACTTATATAACTATACAATATGTACTGATATTAAATAAAGAACATATAGTACTAGATATAGTCGTGTACATGTTGACTTGACTAGCTACTGGAGGTTTCAAACTGGCTATCTAATCCAATTAAGGCCGGAACGACGTCTAAAATAAGCAGCTATAATAAATTTGCAAATACAACCTTTGGTACTTTTCGATTCACGACTGAAGTGCTGGAACCCCTAGATGCCAACGTTTGTTATGATATGACCATTACTTTTGTTCGATTTTTTCCGCCTGAAGTCGAGATCTTTTCTGCCATCTTCAACCTTTCTGTTTACCTAATATTCTATGTACAAAATGAACCTAAAATGCGTTACTAGACTGGAGACATATGTTAGGGCTCCTGAACTGACAAAGTACAAGATTGAATTTTCTATTAAAGCTTGCTAGCTTCAGAGAATTGTGGCGACAGCTCCTTCAGAGTTAGAGAAGTTACTTGCTTTCGATAGCTCACTTGTCCTTTGGGATCGACACTGGGGTAGCGGACGGCCTCGACACAATTGAGCGGAAAGCGATTGTGATATCTACAGTGAGAAGCCGAGAACGTTATCTCAATAGTTCTTCTATAGTACCTTCGATTAGCCACGAGCATCATTTAATCTGCGTAATAGTATCAATTTTCCGAAAGAAAAAAAAAAATATTTAAATGCGCCGTCACAGTTAAGTCATCTTTGTGAGGCTGTCAAGCGTAAAAGGGAAGAAAGAATCAAAATTGTCCTCACCAGCCCTTTGAGAAATTCAATTGACGCCAAGCGAGTCACAACGTAAACATTAACTGTGAAATTATGCGTCTAACTTTAAAGGGCTGAACTGACTGCTACTTTAATAATGGAGAGTTAAGTAAACTGGTGCCTTTTGGTGAGGACACACAATATCGATGGATAATTCTTCAACGTACCAGAAGCAATTGCAAAATCACGGATAACCTTGCCCCATGGTAGAATAGTACCTTTTAAAAGGAGACGATAGAGGTAATTTGTTGTTCGAATGATCCTCTTCGTACGTGTCCTAAAATTTTTTTGTAACCATAGATAATTGTGTGTCTCACAGTTTTACAAGCCGACTTTGCATTTTAAATGCTCTATTTAAAATATAAAGTTAAGCAAAAGTTTCTTGATGGTTTAAAAAACCGTTTAACAGTTAGATATTTTATTTTGCATCTATGGAGCACATGTGTGGCAGAAGACTCTTTTCGGACTCTCAAAAGCCTACTTTTATTCCACCTTGTAATAATATATATAGAAAAATTTTCTATATATTACTTTCAGGTAAGATAAGAACCAGGTTTCCATGCCTTATCTTTAAATACATGTAGTGTTTGAATGACAGATATATGTACGATTCTTGTTTAACACTTTGTTTAAAAATGAACGACTCTTTTGCTCCAGATTGATAGTAAGTAATTATATATATATATTTCAAGTAACCGATATTGTGGCCCTTACGAACCTTGTTTTTTTACTGCCTCTCCACGTTCCAGGTACGTATTCCTGTCGTTGAATAATCGGATGGCGCTATGTTGAAATAGCCATTTTGTTCCATTTGTTTTTG